>NC_068360.1:2230291-2497791 GCF_020536995.1 Dreissena polymorpha | reverse complement strand
TAGCCAATTTTGCTCAATCTTTTAAGTTGAATGACCTTAATGTAAATATGATCATATAGAAAAGATATGATATGACCTTTTTTGTAAAAATTATGACCTTTTTGTTATTTGTATTTGCCCACAGATTAGGAGGCATTTAGCACTGCACTTGTCCATCCAACTGTCAGTCCGTAAGATCGTCCTTAGTAACGTCTATGTTTTTTTCACCATTTTGAAAATGTGGCCAGGTCCCTTTGGATTGGAAACATTTGCAGCGTTTTGACTAAAATTGGGAAATTAGTGTGGTTGATGTTGTTTTCATAAGACATGGTTCAAATTGAGAATACATGTGTTTTCAGTATTATTGTGTGACATAATAAATTATAGGTGTGACTTTTTGGCGGTGTTGGCGGCGGCATCACACTTTTCCAGAAAGGCTCATAACTTCTGTGTCCCTTCAGATATTGCTTTCATATTTGGTACGCACGTGAACATGTATCTAGACAACACCTTTCCATGCGAATACAATTTTTTACCCCTGTGACCTTGACCTTGAGGTCAGTGTCCAGGTTTCAAAATCTACGACCATGATTCGAAAAAGGCTCATACTCACTGTTTCCCTTCAGATATTGCTTTTATATTTGGTATGCATGTGTATCTGGACAATACATTTCCATGCGCAAACATGTGTCACGGGGGATCATTGTCTGTCACATCTCTAGTTCTGTATGATACGGACTGAAAGCAACACTTACATGTTAGGAGACTATGCTATAATGACTTGAATGGATTCTTTTTCTTAATTAACTTTTTGTGTTCTAATTTTTATTTTCCACATTTTTTATCTTTTTTGTGTAGGAATTTTTTATTTCGTTTGCATATTTTAGTCTGAAGGCCAACTTTGCTTTTACAACATTTATGTTTGAAATTGTTCAAGCTATAAACAAACTTTTGCTTGGAAATTGTGTTATGTCATCTTTAAAAAAACAATTTTGACATTTAAACACTCAATCTGGAGTAGGATGTATTGTTCATTGCTCTTTAGTGGTTCAATACAGAATCGAGAATGCACACTTTAACTACTGGTTAATAACAATTAGTGTTCTCCGTAACAAGGAAGATTTTAGGCAGGCTAGTTTAGTCATTATGACAAACTTTAACCTGAAACTGAAAGACACACTCAACTAAACAATGCTTTCACTGTTACTTCTTACTTGGAAAAGTATTTTCAGTATTTTCCATCATTGGTTAAAGAGGTTTGTTTTTAGAAAGTTCAATTCGTACTCTTATTATGCAATTTAAAACAAGCTCCACAAGATACTTTGTAATTAATGGACATGCATATTTTAACATAGAATACATTAATGTGCTAATTGTTTTCATCAAGACCATCTATTGCAGTATATAAGTATCTGCATATTACTGCATATAAAATTGTTATAATTTGTTTTCAATGGTTTTCATACCTCAATATAAGCAATAATATCTTTTTGCCATATTTAAATGGCTTGAACAAACACTTTAGTTCAAATTGTAGTATTAAGTGGATTTTAACAAGTTTACAAGTCCACTGCTATTAACCATATCATTTTAGACTTTTCTTTAATTAATTATCATTCAACCACCAAATGCGACCTTTTATCTGTAGACAGAGTATTAAATTAAATGGTGTTATAAGGGTGCGACATTAAATGCAATTATACTGCAAAAAATAATGGAGTTATTCTGCAATCAAAACCTATAAATGTTGTAGGACTTTTTTCCTTCTTTGAGTGTCGCCTGGATCAGCCATCTCACAATTTTGGACGCAAGCATTTTACAAATCGAACATATCCACAATATTTAACAAAAACAGCCTTTCTAAACTGTTTGACATGGATATTTGACTATGGTATTACTATGTTTTACAATACAGTTAACTTGGCATAATTGTGTTGATCAATTTTGTTAACAGCAAAAGTACCCATCCAATGAAAATATGATACTAGTTTACTATATTGATGCATACTGTAACCGTTTTCTCTGTTGGGTCATTCAGTGCATGGCCCAAAACAAATGGGATATGCTTCCACCTGAGTCCACATTGAATTTGTGAAGAAGTATAAAATCAAAACATAAATGTCTTCTAAATTGCGCTGTTGCACTCCTGAGTATTGAAACAAGCCAAATTATTTTAAATTAATTGCATGTTTTCGTGGTGTAAGAACGTTTCCACGAACAACAAGATGAAACCCTACTTACGGTACCCTCCGTGCAAAAGTGTCCTATCGTCACGGATGAATGATTGTATTGTGAGCTAGCACATAATGTAGTCAAATGATCACATCTAAAAAGTTTAATCAAAATCTTGACTCATGAGGGAGATATTCAAGTTTGAAAAGTGTTGTGTTAGAAAAGTCTTTAATTGTAACGTATTCCAATAAGCCAATAGTGAAAAATGCATGAATACTTCTGAAAATATGCAAATTCCTGAAATTTGCAGAAATGACCATGATTTATGGCAGTTTTAAGAAATTAAAGGGAATATGTCACCACTCATATGAGAGATGGCCAACACCTGGTATGTATCACAAGTGTGTGAGACCAGCATTTAGATTGCAGAAATATTAATTACTTCCAGCTTGAACATAATTAAATGGCCAAAATAAGCTTAGTAACAAAGTGCAACAATACAAAAACATAATTTCCCAATTTCTAAAGGTTAGTGACTAGTTTTTTTAAAAACAATTTTGAGGAGTTAGTGACTCAATTTTTCACAATTTGAAATGTTTGTGACTTTTTTTCATAAATTGATCTTCTAACTTCTGCTTTACTTGGAAACAAAGCATGTTTGTATTGTTTTGTGGAGAAAAGGCGTATTATATTTTAACAATCATGTTAGATTCAAAATAATATAAAGCAAATAATTACCACTTTAGAACTAAAAGTAGTTTTCTGTACAATATAAGGTCAATGTAAAATTTTGGTCAAGTGAGGTCAAAAACCTGGCCCCGTGTTCACAAAACGATTTTGCAATCGAAAATTGATTTTTACTGACATCGAATTTCATTTCGTCACCTTAGCGCAAAACAGTGATAAGTGACATTTTTTTCAAAAATGACTTTTTTACATAAAATGATCTTAAATGATGTCATACATGTCCTAAATAAATATCAGAATGGTATTCCTGTTTAATTGGTACTTTTTAAGAAAATGTCATACTGTATTATTTGCACACATAATTCTGTTCGGTGCAGTAAGTAAATAAGTGCACTTGTCTACTTACTGCACCAATGTTTTTTTCATTTAAACTGCTTTGCATTGTGCAAGAAAGTCACAAGTGCACTTGTTCACTTATTGCACCAAAATAAGATTGATTTCCAGCAAAGTTATTTGGTGTAATATAGTGATAAGTGTAATATATCAAGGCCAAATGATGATATCAGAGCTAGAAACTATGCATTGAATCCCATTTAAAGGAACATTAACACAAAGAGAAATGTTGGAAAATTAAAACAAAGCAATTGAACCAGGAACTTTATTAAAATCAACTTGAACACCAAACTGTACATAAAATAAAATAAATATCCAATTTTCATAATATTTGCATAATCATTGACACACTGATATTCTAATGTCACGTACGTTATATTCATTTTAACACATCAATACATTTAAATCAACTCGCACAGATTCAATTATTATTTATCATTATATGTGGTAATTTGTGCTTAACAGATTCCTGACTGTTATTTCATTTTTTGTTAATCATTTGAATTTTTGTCATCATTTTTTAAAACTTACTTAACAAGTTTTAAAAAGGGGTGTTTGTTAAATCATGCTGTTCATTTAAAGGATTTTATAAATGACATTTGAACAACGTTGGTTTAAAAAATCAAATTCAAACATACATTTTTACGAAAACATCATTAATATTTTCTTACAAGGAAAAAATAATATCTCAGCCAAAATCAAGTATGTTAACAACCTTTGGATTTTTAACGTACCTGACCATCAAACGTACATACGTATAATTCAAAGAATCTTTATAAGCATGCCTAATTCATTTCATTGGTTTCATACAAAAATGATAAAAATCTAATGGCTTAACTTGAAAAATCTTTAAATACACAAGTACATGGAAAAACATAGATTTAAAAAACTCTTAAAGTCCAACAGAAAAAGCGTTGTATCGACGCGAGACGATATTTTGGGAAACTACAAGGATTGCTTAAATAGCTATAAAATACTTCCGCTCAAAACATGAGGTGGATGGTCAAGTGGTCTAGGCGGGAGGCTTTTTACACCAGGAATCCAGGGGTCAGTGGTTCGAGCCCTGTTGAGGTTTACTTTTTTTCCTTTTTTTAAATTGTATTCTTGTTTTTTTACAGGAGATTTTTAGTTCAAATGTTTAAATTTTCAATATAAAGCATTTAATGACAAGCTTCAATACATGCCAAAATCTGTTGGACGGCCCCTTTATTGTGCTTGACAAGTCTATTTCGTTCCTATAGACAACATGCAATTACAACTAAGTCAACTACGTTTACATTTTCAAATAGCAAACATTATGATTAAAACGTTCACATTTAATAAAAACAACCATTTTTTTTTAGTTCTACAGTAGTTTATATACGTACTTCTTAGAACTATTTTCGAGTTCACGTACCTGACACTTTTTGTCAAAACAATCAATTTTCACAAAACAAACTACATAAACTGCCTTTTGCTTTAACTACAAGCAATTGGCTATTGAAAGTGGTGTCAAAAACATGTAATGGGCATCTTTAAGTTTAAACTGCCTTTTGCTTTTGCTGCAAGCCGTTGGCTCTTGGATTTCACGTACAAACTGTTCGAATTCAACATCTTGTATGTCATCTCTTAACGGCCACTTAAACAAATCTCCTTCCCCTTGAGTTTCCTCCTTGAATAAAACTGTCGCCTCCTGTTTATCATCATTAACCTTGAAAAGTTTCCCTGGGTAGACGATATCATCCAACTTTACAAGATAGTATGCGTCTTCAGTGCTCCAGCTAGGATTTGAAAAGGGCAGGAGGGGCTTTTTGTCAAAAGGGCACTTTCAACGCGCAGTATTTTGTCAAAAGTGCACTTTCAAGTGCGCTTGCGTCTCTGGAATGCTTCCTGTTGCTGCTGCATGTTCATTTATATGTTTTTAATAATTGTTAGAATATATTATACCCATTATTATTAAACCATTAAATGTCTACAATGAGGAATAAATTAATAACAATGTAATAAGAGATTCATTACCGGTAATTATCATAATTTAATGGAAAAAAAATAAAAATGTAAAGGGCAGGGGGAGGGGGGCCCCTAGGAAGGGCAGGGCCGAGGGGCAGGGCGGAGAACCCTTCAATTTAGACCTAGCTGGAGCTCTGGTCTTTGACTTGTTTGATCAATGGGGATTCATTTTTATCAGAGACTTTGCGCAACACATTTTCATCTGCGATATGTGAAGAGCCATTTCTGTCTGCGCACATTTCAGGTATGTTTAGCTTCTGTACTTTTTTCTGTTTTCATCGAAATTTCCTTCATGATCTATCAACTTCCATTTAAGTGAACATTCGCGTAGACTGGCTTCGTTACTTACATTGTGTTTTTCTGGTACAGTGTCTATTTTCCAGTAGTGCTGCAACAATACGCCAAAAACCGTATTGCAATATATTGTCAGTTCAAAAACCCGTATTGCAATATATCGCAATATATTGCTAACTTGTACCAAAATTATAACTTGCCAATTACCCAATAATCCCATAAATTCCAATTTTAAAGCAAATTCTGGTAAATATTTATTATAAATGTGCTCAAGAATAATAAGAAACACAAACATTTGCAAATTTTCTTAAGTATCAAATACATTTTTGCAATTGTTACTATTTAAAGATGTGATGAAATAACGTCCAACCGGGGCGTTTTTCCCACTGAACACGTGTAATTCAGCTGACGTGATGTTCCTGTTTTTATACAACACAAAATACACCCATACTTTCCATGCGACGTTCTACATGTCTGTATAATTTTCGCGCGCTTTTTATTGAGACAAAGGATAAAGCACTTTTTATTTGACGCTATTATTTTTTATTGTCGCGTTTGCATTCAAATTTGGAAGCGTATTTCCGAAATTCGGATTACAAATAATGCTCAAATCAGAATCGAACGAAACATTTACAGCTGTGCGCAATTAATTCAACGATAATCTGTTCAAAAGCATCGAATGAATGCTCCCATGTAACAACGCTACTCCGTATAATACACTTTTTAGAATGCTTTTTTTACGTAAAAAATAATTTACACTGCTTTGTTTTGTTTACCTTTTTATCATTATTTCGGATGGCTTTTCTGGACGAAATGTGAATGAATTTTTGTAAAAATTTCGTACCGGTATGATGAAAATCATATCGCAATACAATATGCGGATTGCGTATTGCGATATATACCGATATACCGGTATATTGTTGCAGCCCTATTTTCCAGTGTCCACAGTATTCGCCTTTTGAACAGGCTTCACAGTAATATGAGACCTTGGCGGTATATAACTGATTGTGTGCAGCAAATAATGCATGCAACTTTATGGTTCCCGAAACAGAATTGGGGTTTTTCATCTCGAGTTCTTTTGCTGTGGTTTCATACTCAGTTCCATTATAAAACACAGTCATACTCGATGCTTTCATGTCAGGGACTAGTTTTTTTCAAGATCGTGACCACCACTGTGGAATTATGGTTTGTGACATCAGAAACAAAAATCAAATTCTTGTGTTTCAGCTCTTCTTCTTTTTTATAGTAAGCAACTACCGGGTGCAGTGTAACTCCTGTGCTGTTCCAATAAGCGCTTTGAAATTGGTCGGCGTTGCTGCATGTGAAATTTTCTGCAAAATCCATATGGATCAATATTTCATTTCTTGGCAAGTTGGCTTTTAGATTTCTTATGGCAGTATATTGCGTCTTCACCCTAGAAACATGCTGTAATAAATCTCGGAACTGCAGTTGTGTATGTTTGATTATACTCTTCTTTTGTGTTCTTGGATTTAACTTATTTCATTTTCTTCTTCCCCTCTTCTTCTACGCATTTCAACTCTTCAAACTCGACTTCTGTGTCATCCTGTATTTTATTGGTTAGCATATCTGTCATGTCCTATTCAGATTCTTTCTTGCTAACCGTTTCTGGGTTTGGTGAAATATCTATTCCTACAGAGCAAATGCTTTTTAATTTCATAGCAAAATTTTTATGTTTGCTGCATGAACATGTATTTCAGGTTATCAGCTTTGTCAAAAGTATATAGTGAGGATGCAGGCAACAAAAAAACGATTTTGATACCTTGGTATTTGGGTTTTCAGCACAGAACTCGTGTCGCTCCATGAAGTTGATCACCTCCCTTTTGATTCTTTCTCTTTCCAGGAAAATTTTTCTCTTTGGAATAGCAATCAATGCCTTTGCAGTGGCCCGTCTTAGTACTTTTCTCGAAATCCCTGTTTCTTTACTTAGCGTGGAAATACATTTGTACTTCTTAAGGATATTGCCGCTCACAATATTTGCAATTGCCTTGCCTGAAAGGACTTTCAGGCCTGGTTACAAGCAGACCATTCCTCAGGCTAAATATAACAGTCTAGTGATGCATTCTACAAAGATTTGCCCTGTGAGTGATAAACAAATTGTTACTGTTGTTTTTAGCATAGGTGCGTTTACGCACTTATGCTTATGGTATATACCACATTTCGAAAATCCACATCCATCGGTTGCCCTTTATGAAGCCTTACCTGATCAAAAATCAGACGAAATATCTATTTAATTTAGTATATGGTCATTCTTACAAAATTTTTTTGGAAACGTTTTTCTAACGTTTTCTTCCAAGAATATTGCTGTCACCGTTTTTAGTGAATTTTTCTAAGACCGTTTTATGTCAAAAAATCTTCTTATAACCTAAAACAAATTTCGTTCGTAAAACAATTCTATCTGCACTATAAATCTCAATCTCCTACGCAGTGGCCTCCCTTATACTAGAAGTTACTGACCGGGCGAAGCAAGGGAAGTAACTGCTGTGAGGAGTTTCTATAAAAATCTGCATTCAGAAATCTGTATTCAGAACTCAATCTGTTGTGCACGTCTGCATCTAACGCTTACCACAAGTTTTACGACAAATTCTTGACGCAGACGAATAGGGTAGCGTCTATTTTCATTTGTGAAAAGAATAGAGAAAAGAATCGATACAGATCTGTCCGTGCTTAAATTTTGAAAGGCTTGGGTAATTATTTTTCATAAGCGTTTCAAACACTGATGTAAATGGAAAGATTATCTATTTAAATAGTCGGTAATTGTTTGAAATTATTGATTTGAGAAATTCGCGGATGGCGATATCGAACTACATCATACCACGTGACGCCATTCTTCCCTGTATCTTGCACCTATGCTTTTAACGCCATCGGCGCTCTCGTTACTCTCAGCTACAATAATGATCAAATTTATGCTGGATACTTTTTCCTGAGTGTTTTGTAAGAAATCATGGTATTTTGCAACAAAATTTAAGAAGAAAACTTGAACTTTTATCTACTTAAAGTTAAAAAGTGCAACACAATTCTCTAGTTTTATTAAAAGTGTATGTGGGCTTATCAGTAGCCTTTTTATATATCAATACTGATATACTGGGAGTATGACAGTAAAATTCAAGATGATAGTATTGTCAACTTCAGCCAAGGTGAAGCCATGAAATTGTAATGATTCATCAATATAGAAGAAAAAGTCATGTAGTAAAAGATGTCTTGTTTGTCTTATTGGTTAAACTTTTTGTCATTCAAATTTGACAAATTGTATTTAACTCACATTAAATAATATTAGCCGAAGTATACTGTATCAATGTGTGGTGATGTTGTCATACTCCTCAATTTGTGCCTGTTCCAATGAAATTATTTTTCTGAAGTTTACAAATTAAATTTCGATGCTTGTTGTTACAAATATAATTATGTTAAATGAAATACCGGTGCAAAATTATTGTTTAAAGTTGATTAATAAATTATCAAAAAATACATGTGTTTTTTTTCATTAATATGCAAGATGTTTTTTTAAAAATGAAAAAATACTCATTTCATCTTAAAAAGATTCATAATGCTATGCATGGCAGAACGCCAGTGCTCATAATTTTGCTTCCTACATCAACATTGGTGTAAACATTATTTTGTTTTCAATATCCTTTAACATTTTATTCTTAATTTTACTAGAAATTCAGTAAATTGTTTGATTTTAAACCATAATAACTTACCTTATTCAGTTATTGCACAAAGAATGTCCAGTGCAATATAGTAAGAAGTGCACTTGTTACAGTATTGCACTAAAAATATTTCAGAGTCAAATGAAGTTATCTGCAAATTCATCAAATATAATATTACTTGGTAGCAATATACTGAAATACATTTTATCTTATATATTTTTAGCTAAAAAACTGTATAAAAATGTGAACAGTGTTAAAATCAAAGCTCAATCTTTTATAACAATCAGTTTTTTTACTCTCCTGTAAAATTTTGAAATATGGACTTATCACTGTTTTACACTAAGGTGACGATTTGTGCCTATCAACTACAATGGAAATCCTTTTTCGATGACAAGCAAAATCGATTTTCGATTGCGAAAAATGTTTTGTGAACACGAGGCCAGGTCAGCAGCTTAAAGGTAACACAGAACTTGTACCAATGTATTACTTAATCTTGATGAAATTTGGTCAAAATGTTTATAATGACAATATCATAACAAAGATCAAATCTTAGTCAAGAGTACATGTATTCAAAACTTAGGTCATCCTGCAAACAATATAAATGCCTTATTTGTGAACTAATTTTAATGAAACATAGTGTTAATGGTTAAGAGTCTCTTGGTTTAGGTTTTCATGGTGTTTATAGACTTAATAAATGTCAATAGTTTTGGTATGTTCAGCTGAATGTATCAAGCGGACAAATAGGACAAAGATATTAAACATACTATGACCACATAATTTTATATAACTTTTAATGTTGAAAAATGAGATTCATATACAAAATAAACAGGTTATATGTAATACAATATTATCAAAGGGGGGTATTTTTAACTGTGTAATAAATGAACACAGATGCTAACCACTGACTGCCGACTGAGTCTATCTCAATTTCAGTATTTCCAATGACTCTCTATTTAATCAGCGGTATTGATTTTGCGAGAAGATAATTGATTATTGGTGACTTTCTCATCCAACGACGGTACATTCATTGTATTACATTGATTGTATTCGATCATGTTCGTGATATCACTAGCTATAATACTATAATTTTCGGAACCCATTTATTAAAGCAATGATTTAACAGAAGTGCATAATTCTGTGTCACCTAAAAATGTATTTAATTGGCTAAGTCACACTAATATGATAAGATTAACTCTTTTATGTATGTAACTTAATTCAATTATGATCCTGAATATGCCACAATCCACACCCCAGGGATAACATGCTTTGAATCATTTAAATAGCCAAACAACCACTTATAACTTGTTATATTCTAAAACGACTTGTTTTGCTAACTGATTCGTAATGTTGCAAATTCAAAGGGATTCTCTACAGCAGTTGTTCAAATTTGAATCCATGCTATGTTATAGCTTTTTATACTGCAAGTTTGAAATGAACATAACTTTTTCAAATTAATAAAGAGAGTGTCTTAAAAAACGGTGTTTTTTTTTTTAATTATTGATATAAAAGATAATTTAAGCTTCATTTTGGGGAAAACAGGGCTTAATGCATATGCATTAATTGTCATCCCAGTACCAGAGACTCTCTTTAAACAGAAAACACCATAAATGCAGAAAGTGTCGTCCTTGATAAGCTTGCGCGCAATGCACAGGCTAATCAGTGTGCACAGGCTAATCTTATTTGACATGCGTCAAGCCCAGTTTCCCTGAAAGCAGCCAATATGTATAGATTTCAATGATAAACACTAGATTGACCAATGTCATCTTACAAGCTGTTAAACACTATTTATTACATACACACGATGCAGTGTACCAGTGGTGAACTCTAACAGGCAGATGCGATGGTTTGAGCTGACACTTCGAGCATTCATCGTCTGCATAATTTTACTGCAGGTAGTGCAGACAGGCAGTGGTTATCGTTCCTAGCGTAGCTAACAGCAGACTGCCTTGCAGTTATCGGTTCTAGCGTAGCTAACAACATATTGACTTGCAAAACTGCTTCTCTACATTAGTTGTGATATAGCGCTCACAACTAAACATGACTGTTGAAGTCTTCTCTTAACTGGTACTTTTCTTGCATCCTGTATTTTGGTCAGTCATTTACCTTGGGGGTCACATTGTAATAATGAAATTCTATAGAATTATATGGAATTCCGTAAAAAGCTATGGAATTTAATAGAAAGCTGGATTAAAATATAGAAATAACAGATTATAGATTACTGGCATTTTATTGATTTTGAAAAACAAATGTGCATGTAACTTAAAGTTTCATCCTAGAAGTTAAACAACAGCTATAAGGTAATTTAGTAGAAATCTGCCTCTTTTACCATGAGTTTACCATATACACACCATATGAACAAGACCTGGCATCAATCATACAAATAAATGCTTAAAATTTAATAGTGTTATTATTCAGGGTCTGTGTTGTGTACACTGTCAAAACTTGCAAATTATATACAAGCAAAACTTCCAGTACCAGAAACAAGGCATTTCAGGGGCCCATCTTATCAAAGATCGTACGACAATGTTATTTTTAGATTAAATTTTGTCATTTAAAAATATTGGCGTCCATGGAAAGTATTTCCTAAATTAAAGGAGATAAGACTTGGAAAATGACTGGAAGTTAAACATGTCAGTTTAACACTAGCTTTGGATGGCTTTAGCATGTCTCGAAGAACATACTTCACGGCGTCCTTCATGGTGGAGGGCCATTTTTGCTTGATGACTTCTACAAAGGGAAATATACAAAACAAAATATTAAATGGTCAATAGTGTTGTTTTCTTCTTATGGTGTTGCATTAATCCAATCCGGTCGGGAGAATAATTTAATATACTTTTAATTATATTGCATACAGGCTGTAGACAAGTTTAAGTCCAACAATGGTTGGACCTGATCTTGGCATTGTAACAGCCTGTTTGTATTTAGAACTACATTTCTTTGAAAAATATTGTCAAATTGACATTTTGGCATGCAAAGGGTTAAAATACATCGAAATTATTTACCAACTTTCTGGGAGAGAAATATAAAATGTTAAAAAAGTGGTGTGAAAAAAAAGAGAAATGGCATAATTGTTAATTGACTGGATAAATCTGGAACACTGGATTAACCTTTGTAAAAACAAAATGAACAACATAAGATATCATTACCAAAAATAAGTTTGTGTACCTTACAGGAAACTAATCTTCTTCTGATCTTCAATGGCTGGCTGCCTCGTACCATCCTTGGCAAGGCCTCCTGTGAGGCTTCTCCCACTCGTCTCATACTCCATGAAGATCTTGCAAAACACCATTGTCGTTCCCTTGTAGTCCTTGCAACCGTCTAATATATCCAAAATTTGGCTCAGAAATTGTATTGTAAATGCCATTGTTAATCTACCACAAGTAATGCAAGGAAATCTCTTTAATGTTAAGAGGGGAGTATGGTGCCCACTGTTTTTTGTGAAGACAACATGCTAAATATTCTGTGTCAATGCGACATGTGGGGGTATTCGTCATGTCTGTGACAAAGCTCTAGTTGTGTTAATTGTCCAAAATTGAATATGCACAACCAAAGTTTAAATTTTAAGCACATTTGAAAACAAAGCCAAGTCATAACTCACATCAGATTAAATGCATATTTTGATAAAAGAATTAAAAGCAAATTTTAACATACCTCTGGTAATGATAATTCTCTCCTCATAGTCTTCTGCGCCCCATTTCATGGAACATTTTGATTTTCGCTTGAAAACTTCAAATGTCAAGTCGCTGAGATTTTGTCGCACACTTACAAGTGTATTATCCTTTTCAAAGTAGACTAAACCAAACATCTTTTAACCATATATATTACAACACTTTTATAATTTTATGTCTTAATTTCACAATTGTCCTTATAATGTTTCGTCACAAATTTTGTTATGTTAAAGCACTCGCATTCCAATGAATATATTCGTTAAAAGAGAGCCAAGCATGAAAGACATGGGAGTAAATTTACCACACTGGGCAAACTTGGGTAATTGGATCTCACTCCATGTTTGGAAACCATTTAAAATGTCACTGCTGAGATACAGCAGACAACATTTTCTAGCAATTTTAAGTATTTTGGGACAATTTATCCAGCAATAAGCAAAGAATAAAAACTTTGTAAAAAATGAAACCTTATTTCACTCCATTGTAGTTTTTCCTTGAAGCCTGTTGGATTAAATTGTAACTTTCTATGTTCCTTATGGTATGAAAAATACTGCTGTATTTTTGTTGCTAATAATTGGTCATTTTAAATATTGTATGAATTGAACATTACTGTTGGTTTTCGGTGAATAAAGAAATGTTTCCTGCAATAAACAATTAGAAACTAAAATCACAAGTCTTTTTCTTAAATTATTTATAGTCCCATTTTGAATTGTTGTATCAGATTTTTTTCGAAGTAAAATATTCTCATTTTTTCTACCAAATACAGAAATTCTGCCTTGCTAAAATGCAAAGTGCTACAAATCTGTCTTGTGTTATAAGTGTTAAAATTCTGTCTGGTGTAATAATCTTTACAGATAAAATTCTGCTTCAATGTAATTCTGCTTAGAAAATCTGTACAGATTTGAAGGTATAATTTCTGGCTGTGTCATGTACAGAAAACATGAATTCTGTCTTGATTCTGGGCAGATTTTGTACAGACTCTGTACATAATTTGCATAGAATTTTCGTACAGGCTGTAACTGTGATCTACTTTGTTGTTGGTGTCATGAACTGTAATGAAATTATTGTAGGCCCCGACTTTGATGGCATCAAAGTATTACACTTTGCAGGTTTTGTTAATTAATTAATTCATACAAAATTGACATGAGTTAATTTTAATGCTTAAAAAATCATAGAAGTGAATTAAAAATCGTCATAGCGAGGTAATAACTAACGGTTTGAAATTCCAATGCATTGGAATTAATAACATCCTGTAATCCTATTCAGTTAACAATTTTGAAATGTCTTGTACTTCTATTAAATAATCTTCAAGTAGTTGTCCATAATACATAATTTTTAAATTTATTTCTGTACTAGTAAATTTTGTCAATAACTATTTCTGCCCCTGAGAAACCAGCAAAAAATTTCTAAGTTATTTTCCATTGATTTCCATCCTAGAAAATGTATAAGTTATTTTCCATTACGATTTCCATTGAAAAAAATGGCCAACTTTCCATAGTGTTTTCCATATTTTCCGTAGAAACGCATGGAATTTTAGATTCCATGCAATTCCATAACAGCTTCAGACGAAAAATTGGCAAGTAGATGGAATTCCATCAAATTCCATTGATTTCCATTGAATTCCATATCGTTTTCTTTAGAATTCCATAAGAAAGTGCTAATGACTATGGCAGATCTACAGACGGGTTAGGCCTAGAAACCTGAAACTTCATAGGTACATTGACCATGACTGGTAAATGACCCCTATTTTGATTTTAAGGTCACAAGGTCATAGTTCAAGGTCACAGTGACTTGAAATAGTAAAATGGTTTCCGGATGATAACTCAAGAATGCTTAGGCCTTGGATCATGAAACTTCATAGGTACATTGATCATGACTGGCAGATGACCCCTATTGATTTTCAGGTCACTAAGGTCAAAGGTCAAGGTCACAGTGACTCGAAACAGAGAAATGGTTTCCGGATGATAACTCAAGAACGCTTATGCCTAGGATCATGAAACTTCATAGGAACATTGGTCATCGTCTCAATTACCACAACATTAAGGCCATGTGTCATGACAATCCCGGATTGGTCATAGAATATATGGAGAAAATACTTAAATAGAACCTCTAACTTTCGACCTTGAAGTTTGACCTCAAGCTTGAGTCAGCATGATTGTCGCATACTTTATTCACATCATCTTAATATACATGTTAGCCTAGTTGTATAAAATCTTCCAAAGGGTATAGAAACTTTTGGGCAAATACTTAAATAGAGGTTTGAAATTTAGACCTTTAAGTATGACATTAACCTATTCTGTGCCGAAACAACTGCCTCAAGCCTTATGCACATGATATCAATGATCTTAACATTTACGGAAAGTTTAATGAAAATCCTTTAGAGTGTATAGGAGCGGATACAAGAGGGTCACGGACAGATTGAAGAAAGGACAGACAGCTATAAATGATATTATCCTATTACCAGATGAAAATCGATAGTATAACAACGATGGTAAAAACTTAAGCTTTATACTATCGATATTTTTAGACCATGGTTTCCCGATCTCTATCTAAAGAACACTATATGTTTCAATGTGACGTCATAGCAAATGATGACGTTGAAGTAAACAAACACTTCGGAGTCAACTTGGGAAACCAGCGCTATTTCTTTGAATTTTAAAGTATTTTTACTCTTTTTGAACGATAAAGGACCACAAAATAATAGGATAAATAGAATATTATGTAAGTGTCGGATAGAGATCAAGTTTATCATGCTCGGCTCGAAACTTTGTAGCGCTCGGCTACATGTTTCTCAGCCTCGCATGATAAACTTGATCTCTATCCGACACTCACATAATATTCTCTATATATAACGTCTTGGGAAATGTTCATTATTATTAAACATGAACTTCATTTTATGGTGATAAACTTTTTTAGAAAACGTGTTCATGATCAGATAAAAAACTGTTTGTGTTAAAGAGATGAAACCATCAGGTTCGGACACGTTGATGGGGTGACAGTAACCGACAGTTCGGAAACGATATGCCTTCTACAAAGACCATACATATACACTAATTAATTTAATTTTGGTTGAGCAATGCATATGCTGTAAATTTAATATGATCCGATACTGAACAGTCGTTTATCTGTTAAGTGTCACATTATTTAAAGTTTATATCAGTAGGACTGTAAAATCTCACAACTAGTTACACTTTTACACAATTTAAACACAATCCTGAAAACTGCTATTCTACAGTATTTATGTAAGTCTATAAGGGCCCATTACTTCTCCAAAAATCAATACACCAGGAAAATCTTGAACTTGACCTGTAAGTCATGCAGGTAGACTCACACACCAATAATAAGGTAAATATATAAAAGGGTTAATGAAACAAACTCTTTAAACAGATGCCTGATCGACAGACACACTGAACAACAGACAGTAAAACTGCTCTATTCCACCCTACTAAGAGCATACAAATAAGAGAAGCACTGATGCCCTCACAGCTAAAGGTATATAAATGCTTGAAGACATATCCTAAGTTTTTAACACCACTTGATCCAGATTCAAACATGCCTTGATATTTGCTCAGGTAGCGAAAAACAAAACTAACTGTAAAGCATACTTTTGTTGCAAACATATAAAAAAATATATATTTAATAATTAACTTCATGAATATTTATTTAATTATTTAACAAGTACTTTTTTGTGCAGGAAATACATTACTTTCTGTCAAAACTATAAAATGCCAGACACACTATTGTTTGCCAGTTTGGACATTATTATTATGAACTTTTCAACTGTAAATACAAACTTAACACATACTAGTACTGTTTGTGCTTTGTAGATAAATCGGTAACTATCCCCTGTAATACAAGAGATATAATAAAATAAAATGCAAATTAAATTTCAATTCACTTTGTTAAAACAATTATTTATAGTTGTTCATTTGTGTTTTGTGTTACATGTTTGCTTAAGCAAGTAATCACTACCCTAGTAAAAAACTTTCAAAACATATAAAATGTTGATGAATTAAAAACTAGAATAAACAAGGGCTGTTTGTTAAACATGCATGCCCCCAATAAGGGCTGTCAGTTGTAGTGGCAGCCATTGTGTGAATACGTTTTTTGTCACTGTGACCTTGACCTTTGACCTAGTGACGTGAAAATCAATAGGGGTTATCTGCTAGTCATGATCAATGTACCTATGAAGTTTCATGATCCTAGGCCTAATTATTCTTGAGTTATCATCCGGAAACCATTTTACTGTTTCGAGTCAATGTGACCTTGACCTTTGACCTAGTGACCTGAAAATTAATAGGGGTCATCTGCCAGTCATGATCAATGTACCTATGAAGTTTCATGATCCTAGGCATAAGCGTTCTTGAGTTATCATCCGGAAACCATTTTACTGTTTCGAGTCACTGTGACATTGACCTTTGACTTCATAGGTTCATTGATCATGACTGGCAGATGACCCCTATTGATTTTAAGGTCACTAGGTCAAAGATCAAGGTCTCAGTTACAAAAACGTATTCACACAATGGCTGCCACTACAACTGACAGCCCATATGGGGGGGCATGCATGTTTTACAAACAGCCCTAGTTGTAGCATACCCTTGTTCTTTAAATATGAATGGATTGTTAGTTTCCAAGAATTATTGAGAAATTGGCCATTTGCAGAGGCCCATTAGCCAATGGCTCCTAAAATTTTTCATAGGCCACCAAGATTTTTAGAGAAAACTTATATGTCATCTATGCAAAGGGTATCAAAATAAAAAGGGCCTTTATTTGTAACCATATAGTGAAAATGGTTTGTGAGCAAGGTTCACATTTATCATATGTACTAATGTACAAGAAGTATTGAAAAGAAAGAATGAGCAACTGCGGCAAAAATGTATGCTGCTAACTCTGCTGCAAACCTGACATACAAGCAAGCGTACATTGCTGTGTTCAGGGGTTTCAGTGGATGTGGCCAGAGGCTACTTCCAGGGTGGTCAGAGTTTCTCCCCGCCCACCAGGCAACACAGAGACAGTGAGAACAATTCAGTGGTCGACCTGACCCATCAGTCATACAGGTAGGCTTACCTGGGGCACGCACCGTGAGACTGCAGAGTTTCTAACCTAGCTTCAGCAAAAAACATTGAGCAATGAAGAAGAAAGTGGTGGCTTTTGAGCGTTTATTTTTAATTGGTTTAAAGTACCAGATTAAGTCTCAGATTTAACATATGAATGTTCGTTGTGATTGGGGAGATATGAACATTGAGTAATGTTGGTTTAAGTTTTCGTACAGTTTATTGTTTGATATCATGAAGTTTTTTATGGAAAAATATAATGAAATTAAGTTTTAAATAAAACTATTTTCTTGAGTGTTATTGAGTTTGTTTTAATATATTATATACACTTTAATTTCTGGAAACAATGACATTTTAAAATTAATTATGGCTTTTTGCCAATATATGAAGAGGACCCTTTACGTAATTATAAAAGTATTTTCCATTTAAAGCACTGTTTTGACTGTATTATAACAAAACACCTGTTCTTCAGATGTTTTCTAATATTTAAAAGCTGTTGGTTCATTTGTCAGTATATTTGTTGAAATGCGAATTCCTCTTCACAAAAACATGTTTGTTTGAATGATTGATGATGACCGTTGGATACGGTTAATTATGCCTCTTGTTTTCTAGACTCAACGAGGACTACAGTGATCTGTCCGAGCGAGTCCAGAGGCACGAGTCTCACCAGAATGAGCTCCAACATTACATACAGCTGGAAGGACATTTACCAAGAATTGAGCCTCGGAAACAGGGGCATAATACATGTGCGTAAAATGTCGTCTCAGATTAGCCTGTGCTGTCCACAGATGCTAATCAAGGACAACACTTTCCACTTCTATGGGATTTTTTGTTTATAGGAAGATTCTTTTAAACAAAAACCCAGTTTGGACAGGAAGTGTTTCCTCTGTAAGCCTTATCTGGGATGACATTTTATGAACATGCATATATATAAAGTTCAGTTTTGTCAGAACGTGGCTCAATTATCTGGCCCCAATTTCTAAATAAACCTCATCAGTTGATTTTAAGATTATTATTTTTTAGTTGGTTATTTTATTGAATATTATCACTATTTAAAGTTGATGGTGTTGTAGAGTTCAATTTAAAATCAAACCTTGATTGGTAAGTCTCTGCATGTGTATAAATAAAACAATCAACTAAGTTTTTTCAAATGTCAATGGTCTCTTAAGGCTAAAAAATATTGAATATAAAAATAGTATGTACTTTTTAGAAATTATAATAACTGGAAAGAAAAATTGTTATTAAATACACCGAATGAAAACAATATTATTGTTTTGAAATAATGATTTCTTTATCCCAGTTGTTCAAAGACACACAGAAGAAACGTTCAGTTGTGATTTTATTTATGACAAATAACTTAAGGTGAAGTTTTTTAATTTTGATCCAGGGGTTTATAAATCACATGTTTAGTAGCTGTTTGTTAAAATTACAAAAACTGAAATATGATTTCAAGAAACGTATCTGTCCCTAATATTTTTCCGATATTTTTATTAAAACCTGATTGACAGCTAGCTAGCATGCGATCGTTTTTGACCATACAGCTGTTTGATTTTAGTTGCTGAACCGTTCTCCAAATGAAGCAAACACTTCGCAGCATACCGACTCTGTGTTGTCACAGGACAATGGTATGTCATGTTTTGCATATGAGCCCTTCTCTTTGAAAATGAGGTTTAATGCATTTGCATTATAAAAAGTTAAGCATTATGCAATCAGGGACTACTTTTTCTGCCTGAATTTTCGTAAAAGAAACAAAAAACTTAATATTCCATGAAAGCTGAAGGTGTTGTCCCTGACTTGCTTGTGCAGACTGCACAGGCTAATCTGGAAAGACATTACACCCTTGCATTTAAACCTGTTTTCCTAGGGCAAGGCTTGTATCAATTTAAAAAAGGGTGCTATTCACAAATCTCTGTGAAGAAATCTTACTGAAGTTAAGTCATACTGAAGGGACAATTTCAGAACAAATGTTCTTTTAAAAATCAAGTTTGCCCTGCTTACAAAAGAAAGTTTTACTTGAAGAGAAGCAAAAATGTGTATTATTAGACTGTTAGGTTCATTTATAAATAAATGGTATTTATTTGCTGTGGGGTTATAACAATGAAGTAATTTTCTCAGTAAAGTGAGACAATGCTTGTGATAATGTGTAATTTTCTCATTTTAATGATAAAATTATTTCACTTTAAAACCAAAAGAATATACACGTTCTTTTATTTGATACTTAAAAAAAAAAAATCTTCATTTATTACTTGTCTGATGTTTTCTACCCGTATTATTGGGTGAAGACATAAACATTTCCAGCACCATGTTGGATTATTTGGAGCCCTGGATTTGAAATGTTATATGTAGCGGCTGCCTCTGACCCTACCAATAGACATAATTACTAGGGTTGGGCGGTCATGTGATTGAGCAACCTTGATCCGAGCAGAAACAAGGCATAAATTAATCTTAACAGTAAATTATAGCCTTAGACAAAGTGTTGACAGTAAATGGTCATACTCAAAGTATGGAAACACACACACAAGATTGGTTATTTGAAAAATGCATGTTAATTATAACATTTTTTAGAATTTGTTGATAGTTAAAAAGAAATGCAATTTTATGCTCCAATATATATAATTTGTGTTATCATTATACTATAAAACGTCTCTTTAGTGACTGCATTTGATAAGTATTGACTTCCTGTGATTGCAAACATTTTTCTCTTGCCTCATTTATATTCACCTCAATTCATCTGTGATGAAGCATCTTTAAAGGATGACCTTGATGTTCTAGTGATCTTTGATTACAGAGGACTTAGATTTGAATGACACCGCCCAGGCAGCCCAGCTTCAGAGGGAACTGGACCGTATCCAGGAGTTACGAACCAAGCAGGAGGTCAAACAGGGGTCAGCGGTCAAAGGTCAGTCAGTTTCGGTGGAGATGGGGTCAGCCATCAATATGGGTAATGAGGGTATGAGTGCCTCTGAGCGCAACTTGTCTTACATTTGGCAATCAATCTTTTTTTTCAAATTTTTCAATTATGATTATCTGCAATTATTATCTTCAAATGCTTCAGGGTATATTTTCAAAGTTTTGTGATGGAGTTATTGCCCTTTATTAAAAATATATATAATCTGTGCAAAAGTCGTAACAGCATCTGTGCACAACTCCTTCATTTTGTGTGCAATTTACATAAAATTTTAACCGAATAATTAGCTCAAAGAGTTACAGCATTTAGTGTCATGGTTTTGGGATTTATTAATTTTAGGAGCTATTGCCCTTTGTTTAAAGTTGCATAATGCCAAGGCCATGTAATTGCAGTTACTCTTTCTTAATAGTTGTTGTCAGCACTTAGGCGACAATAAATTTATCAGTTGTTCAACAGATTTTGTCACTTAATAGTTAGAGGGAAATAAAACTAATATTTGTATTAATTAGGGATGTAAAGATACATTCGAATTACTCGAATACGGCTGTTGACGAATCGTTTTCGTTATTTGCCACCTCCCGAACCGAATATTTGACGAATACAAACAACATGGTTTTGAGTTTTAAAGTTTTATCATGTTATCTTACCTTACAAATGAAGGTTCATACAATAAACCCCTATATTAAAATGTTCTTCTCCTTATTCTGGCGTCTTTCATATGTTTACCCACCCACTATGTTACACAGTGAGATTATCAACAAAAATAGCGGGCACCGGTTGAATATTTACGACATTGAATTGAAAAATCTTTAAATGGTTGTTTAATGTTTATTTAGGTAAATACGAGTGATTTGATGCTCAAACATACACACAAAGGATTAGCAGATGGAATTTCAAATTGACAAATACTTATAGTTTCATACTATATAATGTCATGTCAAGTTGCTAAATTGTTCTACTCAAGGATTTTATTAGTACTAATCATGTTTTCAAAACTGTGTTCAAAGTTTAAGCAGTTCTAGTCAGTGTATTGTTATTTCAAAATATTATATTTCATATTTTCAGTATGCAATTATACTCAATTAATCAAATTAACAAATACTCATAGTTTCATACTATATAATGTCATGTCAAGTTGTCAGTATTACTTTTGTTCATTGCAATTCATATTCACGAATAAATATTCGTATTCGCCACCCTGTATTCGTGATACCTATCGTATTCGTCACCTAGTGTAATCGTTACAGCTCTAGTATTAATTATCAATGAAATCAGAGGCTTGTTTTCAGTGCAGAATAAAAATACATGTACATATTTTGTGAAAAATCTCATGTGTGTGTTTATGTAAAAATGACTCTGCAGGCCTAATAAAAAATATGTTGATTTTAATATACAATTATTAGATGAGGTTGATTCAACAAACATCATATATATTGTGGCCTGAACTTCAAAATTAATTTTACAATGTGATTATGATGCCTTAAACTAAGCCAACCTAAGGCACTCTTGTCTCTTTAGTGCCAATTATGTGGTTGAGATTAAAATGTTTTTGTTTTTTTTTTCAGATGCCCAAACCAGCAAAATACTGAGCCCAGACCAGATTGAAGAGGTTACTAAGTTACTCAACCAGGTCAAAGGTCAAGGTCAACTACCTGACACTTCATTGCCCAGCAACCCCCAGGTGGCTGAGCTGATAAAACTGTTGTCTCAGGCCCAGCTTGGTAACCAGTCTGTTGCTAGGAAACCTGGGAGACAGCATGGTAACCATGGAAACCATCATAGGGCCATTGGGGTGCGCAGAAATGTGCACTTTAACCCTAGCAAGGTGAGTAAAAATGACACAGTGTAATAATTTAAGAAAATACTTGTTTCACATTACTAAAAAGCAACTGTTTTGTTCAGTTTTTTTTAGCTCGACTATTATATATGAAATATATATATAGTGGAGATATCCTACTCACCCCGGCATCGGCGTGAGCGTCTGCGTAAGCGTGCAAATGTTAAAAGTTTTCGTACTACCCCAAATATTTTCTTTGTCCCTTGACATATTGCTTTCATATTTTGCATACTTGTTTACCAACATGACCCCAACCTATAAACAAGAGCAGACAACTCTATCAAGCATTTTTTCATAATTATGGCCCCTTTTCCACTTAGAATATGCAGCCAATGTTAAAGTATTTGTACTACCTCATTTATTTTCATTGTCCCTTGACATATTGCTTTCATTTTTTGCATACTTATTTACCAACATCACCCCAACCTATAAACAAGAGCAGAACACTCTATCAAGCATTTTGTCATAATTATTTCCCCTTTTATACTTAGAATATGCATATTTTTGATAAATCTATGTTAAAGTTTGCATACTACCCCAAATATTTCATATATCTTTTGACATATTGCTTTTATATGTTGCATACTTGTTAACCAACATGACCCCCAACCTATAAACAAGAGCAGACCACTGTATCAAGCATTTTTACATAATTATGGCCCCTTTAACACTTAGATAATTGAACATTTTACTTAAATTGCCATAACTTCTTTATTTATGATCACATTTTATTATTACTATAACAAATAACTCTTACCTGAATACCACAATGGATTCCACCCAAACAATACCCCACGCCCCTACCCAGTATCCCTTCCTTCCCCCCAACCTCCCCCCCCCAATTTTTTTAAACATCTAATAAATTACCCCACCCACATTATACTCCCCTCTCGCCCCCCACCCCCTACCCCCCCAAAAAAAAAACAAATAATAATATTATTTTTTATTTAAACATCATCTTATAAATTACCACACCCCACATTATACCCCCCTTTCACCCCCCTTCCCCCCCCCCCATTTTTTTTCCTTTTATTATTTTTGAAAGATCATCTAATAAATGACCACACCCACATTATACCCCCTCTCAATCCCCCCCCCCAAAAAAAAAATAATATTTTTTTTTTTCCTTTTTTTTTTTGAAAGATCTTTTAATAAATTATTTAATATGAAAAATTTCCCCATGATGGCTTACGTTATGTCAAGCACTCAAATAGTCGAGCGCGCTGTCTTATGACAGCTCTTGTTAAAACAACTACTTGTCTCTAATTCAAATGATAAATGTCATAATTGTCCAAATAAATTATAGTAGAAAAACTATTTAATTAAATAAAAGAACTCCTTTTTACTTGACTGTAGCTCTTTCGCCAATGAAAGGAATGTGACAATTTAGTTTTTAGAGATTATACATGTTAGTCTGTTAGCATTAATATCAACCTTTCAAAATTCCATTCAATTTTTGATTTTTCCAATTCCATTCTTTCCTTTTCCAATGCAGAAAAGATGAAAACTGTCACTGTATGCCTGGACACCCTTAACAACTCAATATCTGCTTTAATGGCATCAGTGCTAATAAAAGAAATTTATGTATATTTCACAGTTAATGATGATAATGTTTCAATGCCATTGGAAACAAATTGAATAGATTCTTTGGATTTTTGCAAAGTTTCGTTGTTTTTAGCTCACCTGAGCACAACTTGCTTATAATGATCTTTTGGGATAGCCTACTTTTTTCTGCCATGCCTCATAAGCTGTAACATTGTTAATACTCTAGAGACCACATTTATTTCCAATCTTGATGAAACTTGGTCAGAACATTTGTCGCAATGATGTCGTGGACTAGTTTGAAACTGGGTCATGTGAGATCAAAAATTAGGTCACTAGGTAAAATTATAACAAAGTCTTGTTAACACTCTAGATGTAAATTTATAGTCAAATCTTCATTAAACTTTGTCTGACTATTAGTTCTAATTATATCTAAGTTTTTAATGTTCCTTGTTTGTTGAAAAATGGTCCTCAGGGGCTGGTTAGTTTTCCTGATATGTCACATTTATAGTTCAATCTTCATGAATCTTGGTCAGAATATATATTGTAATGATATCTTGAACGAGTTGGAAAAGGGTGCCGGTCCTTTGAAAAACATGGCGGCCTGGGATTGGGTCATTTTTCCTGATATGGCTATAGTACTACCTTTTGAACTCTATAAAAATCACATAAATTGCCCATTCTTCATGAAACTCGATCAAAAAATTATTTCTAATCATAGCTTTGCCAATTTTATTTTTGGTTATTGTTCGTCCACAAACATGGCCCCCAGGGGTCTGGGCAGTTTTCCTTATATGGCTATCGTAAAATCTTCTTAACTCTCTACAATTCACATTTTTAGTTCAATCTTCATAAATCTTTAAGAAACTTGGCTGGAACAGTTTTTAAATCTTGGAAGAATTTAAAAATTGGTCTGCTCTTTTGAAAAACACAAACATGGCCCCCAGGGGGCATGGCAGTTTTCCTTGTATTGCTGTAGTGAAATTTAGTTGACACTATATTAGCCACATGTTGTGGCATATCTTTATAAAAGTTGTTCAGAACATTTGTCATAATAAAATCTCGGCTAAGTTTAAAATTGTGACATGTATGCTAAAAAAATAGGTAACTAGGTCAAATGTAAAAAAATAAGTTGAATACTCTAGAAGTTCTTATTTTGTTCAATCTTCATGAACCTTGGTAATAACATGATTATGTGTTTGAAAAATATCTCAGCCAAGATAAAAAAAAATGTGCCTAGAAATTAGATATCTATTTTTTATAAAGTACTTATATTACTTTGAACTCCACCTTCTCATTATATTTACATGTAGTTTAGTTTCTTTGGGTCTCAGGTGAGCGCCGTATGGACCATGTTTCTCTTGTTGTATATTTGTGCACTGGAGCTTGGAATATGATTTTTGCTAATACCTAAGATGTTTCTTAATTGATGTCCTGCAGGGGGCTGAGGGAGGAAAGCAGGAATCCAAAAAGCCTGACAAGTCCCAGCAGCTGACCCCCAGCGGTGACCCCAAGGTTGCTCAGTTGGCTCCTGCCAAGAAGGTGGAGAGGAAGCTGGCGGGGGCCGTTGTCAAGGGAGAAAAGCCACAGCCTGGGTCAGCCACCAAGGGAGATAAGTCTCAGAAACCTGCAGCATGGAAATAAGAGGGTCATCATACTGGGCCTCTAACCAAGGCCCATAATTTTAAACTATAATTGAGTGGAATTATTCTAATAAATGTACCTTGTAAATGCAGGTACAAGCGCCAACTCCTATCTCTTGACGGATTTGCAGACCTAACATGGGGTTGCATTTTGGGCCAGGTTGAGTGAAGGTCAAGGGCACTGATGCTAAATTATATACAAAGTTTTCATTGAATAACTTCAGTTAGGATGGAGATAATGTGAGGAAATGTGCAGGTAGTTTACTGAGGATATAGCAAGGGATTGTAATTAAAGGGCCAGTGATTTCAAGGTCACAATTGCTAAAGATGGAAAAAGATTCCACTCAAAAATTAAGTTCGGATTAAGGTTAATTAATTTGGGTTGTAAGTATTTATCTGAAATTTTGCATGTAGGTAGTTTGGCATGGCATGTGGGGTTTGTCAGTTGTTTGTCTCAGTAATTAAAAAATAGGAAAATGAATTTGGCTCAATAACAAGATGGGATGGAGGTAGTGCGTTGTTATTTTATTTGCAAGAAGCTTTCATGCAGACCTATGGTGGGACTGCTTTTGTGCCAAGTTGGTCAAAGTAACTGATGCTAAAAATAAAAAAAAAACTGTTTCGGCTCGATAACTTTAGACGTTTGGATGAAGGTATTGTGCTGTAATTTTATGAAGACCTTGTTTGCTCAGTTAAGTATAATAAACTTTATTTATTGGAAAAATATTAAAGATGTGACTTCTTTGCATGGTCACTTCTTGTTAGGGGAGTGATTATGAGGTGGGTTGTGGTATTAAATCGGTTGTGAAAGGGAGACATATTGAGAATTATTATATAAATGTCTTTGAAAGACATTGTCTTTAATAGAAAAATTTGATTTCGTTGTAAAATTTGTTTAACATAAGAGTATTTGTGTTGTAATATATTTTGTGTTCGGTATTTGTGTAAAGAAATACTATGTACCGTACTCTATTAACATTGCATATAAATTTATTGGACGCTTTAATGGTGTCTTTAAATAAACAAAAGCATTAAGATGTTAATAATGTCTTACTATGTTTATGTAAATTATCTTCTTGCCATAATATTGTAGTGCATTGAATTAACAAATTTACCAAATTGTATTCACATGAAAATATGTTTTATTCTTGTGATTTTTATGCCCCCGGATCAAAAGATCAGGGGTATATTGTTTTTGGCCTGTCTGTCTGTCATTGTGTCAGTCATTGTGTCATTGTATGTGTGTGTCCCAAAACTTTAACCAAAACTTTAACCTTTGTTAAAGTTTGGTCATAACTTTTTGAATATTGAAGATAGCAACTTCATATTTGGCATGCATGTGTATCTCATGGAGCTGCACATTTTGAGTGGTGAAAGGTCAAGGTCATCCTTCAAGGTCAAATGTCAACTTTTTGGCTTCAAAGTGGCGCAATAGGGGGGATTGTGTTTCTGACAAACACATCTCTTGTTTGTGCTGATCTGAAGTGAGTAAGATATCTTTAATAAGAGTTTTATGTCAATTACTTCCCCTGAATAGTAAGTTGAAACAGATTGTGCACATTTACAGGTATCTCTAATTTCTCTGCAATTTATAAAGTTATTGGATTGAGTTTTATGATAATGCTTTTCAAAACTTATCTTTATTTAAGAATATTATTGCTATTTGCTAAAACAAACAGTAATATGAGAAATAAACGAGAAATCTCTATACACAATGAAAATCAACAATACAAACTGAGGATTATAAGGGCATCCATGAGAAAGTGATAATTTGGGAATGTCCTATGCGAATGTGTTTTTGAGTCTGGATTTTGTCAAATGTTTATGAATTTATATAAAATGTGTAAAACACTTATTATAGATATATTTCAATATAAATTAAAATAAAAGTTAAGAAGAACATGTGTCGAAAAATGCGAAAAAAGCCAGATATTTAATTCTGAAATCGAAAATGTTTGTACAGTCAAATTCCCAGCATGTATATCATGCATGTACGATGTGAACCTAAATTTAGTTTAATGGTTCATTTTACATTCCTGCTTGGATATCTATTCATACGACACACGAATACTAACTCAAAAGACGAATGCTTCGGTTATGGTAGGAAAATATATACGAAATATCTTCGTCACAATCGGCTTGGGCGCTAATTTGTTTTTGCTGCATTTTATGAAATTCGTCTTAAATGTATAATTTTTTCTTGCCTATTTTGTGTTATTGTTACATATTTTTATCAATATATTACAATTTAACACATATAAAAATCGTATAGTCTTGCTTTAAAAAAATTGCCAAGTTAACAAAAAAGACATAGATTCTACTGGTGTGTGTGTCAACTTGCTTGATTTGTCTTTTCAGCAACACACTATTTTACCCAGCTGTTAAAGAGAAGTTTATTTTCCTCTCTTTGTACTTTATAAGGGTATGTGTTATTTTAGGGAAGTCAGGTTATACTTAGTCTTGAACTGTAATAATCAATCAAAAGATCTACTTGTAAATTATTTTATTATTAATTTAATTGACCCATCGTACCTATCGAGTGTTTATTTAATACTTGCCTGTGGTTTGTAGAGAATATCTGTGATTTAAAAAGTATCAGTCACTTTTCCAAACAGTGAAAAGTAACTGTGAAAGCTGTCTAAACATTTTACTATGTGACTGTGAAATTACATTGTTTTTAACGTCATGATGTTATTATTCCGGTGAAATCTAAAGTTAACCCCCTTTAAAATGGAGGAAAATCATTTTTTCACGATAACATGTGTTTGTTTTTCTTTATTATCGATTTCTACCCATTCATGATCATAGAAAAAAATCGGTTGATAAATGACGAAAAAAAATCACACTTATAAAAAAGTATGAAAAATTTGCCTGAAATGTTTGTTAGTCCCCTACTGGTGAAACCGGAGGGGACTTGTGGTTTGCGCTTTGTGTGTCTGTCAGTCTGTTAGTCTGTCACACTTGTCTGGACTTGCGATAACTTTAAAAGTTCTTGATATTTTTTCTTGAAACTATAAACATGGACAGATGGCAATATTGAGATTATGCACGTCATTTCATTTTGTTCCTAGGTCAAGCATTCTGGTTGCTATGGCAACAACTAGACTAGAAATATTGCTGAAATTGGTGGATCCTGCTATAACTTTAAAAGTTCTTCATTTTTTTCAAGATGGCAATATGGAGATTATGCACGTCATTGCATTTTTATCCTACGTCAAGAATTCTGGTTGCTATGGCAACAAGACTAGAAATATCGCTGAAAATGGTGGATCCTGCGATAACTTAAAAAGTTCTTCATATTTTTCATGAAACTTGAAACATTGACAGATGACAATATGGAGAGGTAGGGGACTTTTATTGCTTGGCACTAGTCTTGTTAACAATTAAAAACTTAATGAGAGACAGGTATATTGTTTTTGTTATAAATAAATAGTTTAGCAATCATTGTTTATATTGTGTGTGCACTTTCCTGTGATAGTATTGCTTTAATTATATGCATCTATGTAGTTATTTATTGAGATTTTTAAATTAGTTTTCATTCTGTTTTATACTTACTTTTTTATTTCCTTATGTGCTGAATAACAATATGATTTATTAAATTCCGGAAAATAATGCAAATTATTGTTTGTTTATGTGTCATTCACAATTTCTTGACTTTTTCCCCACCCCCCTACAGCTGTTAATCTCACTTGAGCACATAGCAAATAATAACCAGTTGGACCCAAAAGACAAAAAAAACGTAATTCTGTCCAAATACAGAATATAGAATGTACTTTATAGGTCTTTGTTCTGTCGCACCTAGTTATTTTATTCCTATGGAACTTTACATGACAAACACACAATCCGAAATAAGTTTTGGATTCGTTCGGTGCTTTGAACAAATAATTTACTGTCAAATAAAATACCCTGTCCGACTTGTCATTTAAATTTAAGTATTGATCACTTGCCTTAAATGAAGAACCAGCTGAATTTTCCTCGTTCCAAAGTTTCTTCATTTCATTATTTTGATGTTTAAATCTCCTAAGGACGAGGCACGACATTTAACGCAATACACGGCATGACTGTTGATAGTTGGTATGCGTTGGTATTGTAACTGTGTTGTGGGGCGAAGCGGAAGTACCCGAAGGAAACCCAACCTGACTGCTGTAGTGACCAACTAAACGCAGATGATGTTTGGATGAGAAGGAACTGGCGATAGTGGAAATTTCCCGGATGGTCAAGAGTAGGTTTGCTACCATAACAATCATTTTATAAAAAAGTAGGGTCATTCTGCTTTCAACTATTCAATGCTGCCATCATTCTTCTGCTTGTGCAATTTATATACATGTATATATGTATTCGAGCCTGCTTATACTCATTTGTTTATGTCAAAATCGATGGTAAATGTAAAAGTGTGTGTTCTTTTTTAATAGCTATTGTGTGACAGAAACAAGATCATGCGCTGTTGTTGCAGCTTTTTACCGACCAGTCGCTGATTAGTCGCTGACAATTCGTCCAATTAAATATGTCAATGCCAGGCCATAGTCTGATTGATTGAGGATCGACGGCATAACAACCAAAGAAAACTTCCTCAATACCCTAATAGGTTGGATAAATTTCTTTAATGCAACATAATATTATATGACGATCTTCAACCAAACTGAAAACCAGTAACTGACCTTCAATAACTTGTTAAAAATCGCTGATTACCACCATTTGTCGAGGGAAGTGAGGCAATCGCAGAATATGTGTGTCCAGAATGTATGTAGTGAAAACTATGCTTTGGTCTGTATTTTTAAGGACAGAATAAGAGCATCTATTTAATTTGTACTCCATGTAACGTTCCATGACGGACGGATAGCACGTATTTAGTGTATACTTTAGCATGCGGTTTCGATGCATGTATTGTTTTATTAAAAAATATGAAGATGAATCTTTAAAATTGTATTTTGGAATAATGTTACTTAATGTCACTTTTTGATAGCAATTTTGCGTGTTAATAAAGGCTTGAAATCAAAGAGACAAAACATAGACGAGATAAAAGTTGTAGTTAATGGATCGAGGTCATGGGTGTTCTTATATTGAAGTTGGTAAGGGACCGCCTGTGGTGCAGGTGTAATTGGAAATAATTTATGCATAAACACGTCAGTGCGCTGTTTGGCATGCCATGTAGCAATTATTGTATTATCTAAAAAGCTTTTTAGGAAAATACTTTATAATAAACATGACTTAACAGGGGTTTCACTTGATATACTACTGGCCCCAAAAAAGTCGTTGCCACTTTATCGCGGTGTGAAAACCGCCAGTAATTCCGACGTAATGAATAAGGACAATCATTTAAGGAACCTTGCTACATTAATTAATAATGGCATTGACTATATTTTTATTACTTTTAGAAGTATGTTAATACACATGATAAATACTTTATAAGCTTTATTTTATATATTACATTTTTTCCACTCGATAAACCAGATAACCAACATAAAATAATAATGTTCACAATAATTTAGCAGTATGCTGCATTAATGTTTTAAAATTATTTATTAAAACCTAGAATCACACAAATGTACATCATCTGAAAGGAAAAATAAATCAAACAGAAAATAAAGCAACTCAATTCAAATTGTAAATCAGTTACATTTGGTCATTTGAACATGATATACATGAATGTTTATTATCAAATTTCACAAATTCTAATATAACACCTATTGTTAAAAGGTTTTCTGTTTAAGCCTTGAACTAAACACCAATTAATGATGCTGTATTGAGATGATCCATTCGATGTCATAATTAACATGTGCGTTCACTTAAAAACAACACAAATGATACTGAAAGCTGAACACTATGATCGATTGAGCCACATTTCAGTCCTTCATATATTACTGTCACTAGTTAACTTCTACCAGTAAACCAGGTTAGTTCTCAGAAACAGTATTTTTCAATACACCATAAGAAATCTTATCGGCACTTCAACTAATATGAGTCAAACATTCTAGTTATTAACGTATTGCAGTGAATAAACTGGTTAAGCAAATCTTTGCTCATGTGCTATAACAATAACATGAACTTTAGTTTTTATCATAACGTTTATTCACGAATTTGTCCGGAAAAAATGAACAATGTAACATTTCCAGAATAGACAGGACGAGTGACAAAACCATGTAAGTCAAGTGTTTCGTTATGGTTATTAATAAATATATATACTCATCATGGCAACAAAAATATGATTTCATGCGATGCATTGACAAAGTTGTTAAAGGTGAAATCATTAATGTCGTATGAAAACGCAGTAATCAATATCTTAATAGACATACAAGGCAAAAGCGTACATGTGATTTTCCCGATTTCATGTATTCGACCTATCATAAGTTCGTTAATGTCCGGGTTATTGCAAAAGTAGTTAACACTCGTATCTTTTCTGTTTGCAATCGGAATACTTTCCTTAATATATACAAGATGAATATGCTTTATCAGCGCCGTAACAAGTACTTTTAAAATTTAAATGAACTACATGCAACTCAAATTGTTGAAAACCTATGAAAAAATCTTACGTATTTGCATATAGATATCAAAATTCGGCAGAATTAAAACAAAATAGGGGTTCTTAAACACGATATAAAGGGCAGGCCTTTGTGGTAGAGCGTTCGATTTTAACACAAATGGTCCCGGGTCGAAACCCCGCAGCAGTCAAACTTTATTTAAATGTATTATTAATTCAAAAACATTATACAATTTTAGGATTTCTCAACAAATGTTCTAAACATGGAATATGATGGGTTTACTACCTTACACGATTTCTCTGTTTTATCATTCTCCGCACTTTGATATGGGGATGTCTGATCAGAGTGTTATGTATCATAAGGTTTTACATTAAAGCGTGTGTTTTCTCGGCCCCAGCAATTCTGAATACATGAAATTGTTAAAAAGTGCAAGTATTGGTTTATTTAAAAATAGCATTTTAACAAATCTAAGACTAAGAAACTATGCCATAATTAATTTGATATTATCGCTTTGCTTATCTATTTGAAAACAAACAATAACAACTGAAATTAACGGCTTTATATACCATCCCCTTTTAATTAAGATGGGGTAGGACGATACAAGGCTTCTAAAAGGCAGAAGTGAAATGCTGGGAATTATAGTTCTATTCGACTTCTGGTGATGATTATAGAACTTGTGGCTAATTTACGCTGAACAAAAACAAGCATTATTTTTAATGAACGAATAATTTCTTCCATGGCATTAACAAAACATTGTCATCGTTTGTTCATTTAAAGAGATGTGTCAAAAATTGACATACATGTATAAATATTTAACGCGCCTAACTACCTTACACAGCGGGCAAGTTGCATGCAATGCAAATTTAAATAGTATACCATACACAAAATATATAAATACATTCAAATATTCTATATAACATTTCTTGAAGTTAAGTATAAACACACATTTTACATTATAACAAATGCAAAATACGTAGGTAGTTCGCAATCTCTTAAAATTCTTCAACGATAAAACCTTATTACAACACTACTCAATTTTAATTAATCGGAATAGTATTCCGAATTGATTTAACAAAACCAATACACGAAAGTCAATATTTAATAATTTTGTAGAAAGCCTGATGACATGGATAACATTTACATCTTTCTAGTCAGCTAACTTATTGCCATTGATATCGTATACAAATGAAGTTTATTGATGCCGACAGGGCAGTTTGACACTGCCAGCCTTGTGCCATCCTTAGACACACATATGCTGAACGGTAACATCATATCCACTGGGTAGGTACCGAGTATTTTACCGTCAATGGTCAGGCGCACGATGGAGTTTTTCCCCATACTGCACACCAGCACCGAGTCACCAGGCCCTACACAGGCAGCACGAGGTTCCTGTATGTTCTCATTAGTGACTGCTCTAGATGTGCCCTTCACGGTGTCGTTCATGTACACAGTGTAAGCGTGTCTGTCAGTAAGTACTAACGTGTTCTTAGACTGGACATACGTGCAACTACTCTCATCTATTGTGTACGTCTTCATAGGAAACGTAAGGAAGTGCTCAAAGTCTGACTCTACCCCGTCCACTGATATCATTTTAGCAGGACGGGGATCATCGTACGTACTCACGACCATGTTAGACGGAGACATGCAGCATATAGAGTAGAACTGGGATGATGTTATGATCTCCCTGGTCAGCCTGATGGTATTGTCTGTACTCACAGACAGAAGAACTACTAAGTTACCGCACGTTACACACAGTGTATCATGAGACACACATACTACGCCGAATGGGTGATGCTTGAACTTGTACGGTGTTCCAAGTCTCTGCAGTCGCTCATTCAGTATGATACATTTGTCGTTCTGGTTATCCACGGCTACCAGTCTCCCGTTCGGCAGGAAGTCCAGTCCAGTGAGGAAAGGTTCCTCCTTATCATCCGCAGTCTTCTGTGGATCCACAGACACGAGGAGCTCAAGGGTGATATATCATTAAGACATTCGCTGTGACCATGTTTCAAGAAGATTGAACGATAAATGTGAATTCTAGTGTTAACAATATTTTCTTTATTTTGACAAAGTGACCTAGGTTTTGACCTGGTGTGACCAAGTTTCGAACACGACAAAGATATGAATGAACATGCTCATGCTCTTAATTCTATCAAACAGTTCTGCATTATAAAAAAACGTATACACTGTAGTTCAGAAGAACCCGTTACAGTTTTATCACATCTTACAACATTTGGCCAATCTTGATAACAGCAGTCCATTTAGCACAGAGAAATCAAGAACTGGCTACTCGAGCCAAGAATAATAAGACTTGATTGGGTCAATATTGACCACAACTGACCATTTCGTACAATACTGACCGCAACTGACAATTATGGAAAATACTGAGCACAATCTACGATTTCAGACAATACTAACTAAAAACTGACCATTTTGGTGGAAGTCGTCTCAAAGAACCTCGTCGGGTAATCAAAATCTAACCTGAAAGTTTTAGTCATTTTACTTTAAGTTTTCGTTTTTAACATGATTTACAAAGGTGTGCGACATTTATCGTTAATGTTGCGACATATATCGGCAGTTTAAATTTTTGCGACATTTATCGTTAAAGTTTTGACATATATCTTCAGTAGGATTTGCGACATTTATCGTTCCTTGCGACATTTATCGTCAACGTTGCGACAAATCTCGTAGCCTGCGACATATAACGGCGATGCGACATTTAACGGCGCTACAATGTAACTAACATACAATATTCAATACAATTTTATCGTAATTTGCGTTGCTGTAATAATGTTACAATTTTATCACATCTTACAACATTTGGCCAATCTTGATAACAGCAGTCCATTTAGCACAGGGAAATCAACAACTGGCTACTCGAGCCAAGAATTATAAGAATTGATTGGGTCAATATTGACCACAACTGACCATTTCGGACAATACTGACCGCAACTGACAATTATGGAAAATACTGACCACAACTGACCATTTCGTACAATACTGACCGCAACTGACAATTATGGAAAATACTGAGCACAATCTACGATTTCAGACAATACTAACTAAAAACTGACCATTCTGGTGAAAGTCGGCTCAAAGAACCTCGTCGGGTAATCTAAATCTAACCTGAAAGTTTAAGTCATTTTACTTCAAGTTTTCGTATTTAACATGACTTACAAAGGTGTGCGACATTTATCGTTAATGTTGCGACATATATCGGCATTTGAAATTTTTGCGACATTTATCGTTAATGTTGCGACATATATCGTCAGTAGAATTTGCGACATTTATCGTTCCTTGCGACATTTATCGTCAACGTTGCGACAAATCCCGTAGCCTGCGACATATGTGGCGCTACAGACGGTTTTAAATTAAAGCGAGTTCTCTCTCGGCCCCTGAAAATCGCGAAAACAAAAAATATTACAAAATGAAACTATTGGTTTATTTTAAAATATAAAAATAACAAAGCTAAGATTAAGAAAATATTATATAATTCATTTGATATAATCGTTTTGCTAATTTATTTGAAAACAAACAATCCTCTACATTGGAACGATACAAGGCATCTTAGACTATTGACAAGCAGACGTGACACGCTGGGAAATCGAGTTCTAGTCGATTTTGTTGATAATTGAGCCTTGTTCTGAGAAAACTGGGCTTAATGCATGTACAGTCCGTACAGACTAATCAGGGACGACACTTTCCGCTTTTATGGAATTTTTAGTTGCAAGGAAGTCCCTTCTTACCGATATCAAGATTAGGCGGAATGTGTCGTCCCTGATTAGCCTGTGCGGACTGCACAGGCCAATCTGGGACGACACTTTACGCACATGCATTAAGCCCAGTTTTCTCGGAACGCGACTCAATAATAAATCTTGTTGCGTATGTAGGCTTAACAAAAACAAGCATTATTTTGAATGAACGCAAATTGTTTATGGCATTAAGAAAACATATGCATAGCAGTGTTCAATTATAGTTATTATTTTCAAAAATTATCATACATTTAGAAATATTTAACGCGCCTAACTACCGTACACACCGGTTACGTTGTATGAAATGCGAATTTAAATATAATTACATATACAATATATTTAAATGTCTTCAAATATACAATAAAATAGTTCTTGAAGGTAAGTATAAAGACACATTTTGCATTATAAAACATGCAAAATACATAGGTAGTTCGGAATCTTTTGAAATTCTTCAACGATAAAGCCTTATTACAACACTATTTAATTTTAATTAATCGGAATAGTATTCCGAGTTGTTTAACACAAACAATACACGAAAGTCAATATTTAATAATTGTATAGAAAGCCTGATCATATGAATAACATTTACATCTTACTAGTCAGCTAACTCATTGCCTGTGATATCTTATACAACTGAAGTTTCGGGTTGCCTCCATCGCAGTTGGACACCGCCAGCTTGGTACCATCCTTAGACATGCATATGCGGTACGGGAACTCCATATCCACTGGGTATGTACCGAGTATTTTACCGTCAATGGTCAGATGCACGATGGAGTTGTTATTCTCACTACACACCAGCACCGTGTCACCAGGCCCTACACAGGCACCACGAGGTTCCTGTATGTTCTCATTAGTGACTGCTCTAGATGTGCCGTTCACGGTGTCGTACATGAACACATTGTTAGCGAACCTGTCAGTCAGTACTAACGTGTTCTTAGACTGGATATACGTGCACACACTCTCATCTAATTTGTACGTCTTCATAGGAAACGTCAGGAAGTGATCAAAGTCTGACTCTACCCCGTCCACTGATATCATTCTAACTGGACGGGGATCATCGAACGTACTCACGACCATGTTAGATGGAGACATGCAGCATATAGAGTCAAACTGTGATGATGTATTGATCTCCCTGGAAAGCCTGATGGTATTGTCTGTACTCACAGACAGGAGACATACTACTTTATAACCACCACCCGTTACACACAGTGTATCATGAGACACACATACTACGCCAAGTGGGTTACTCTTGAACTTGTACGGTGTTCCAAGTCTCTGCAGTCGCTCATTCAGTATGATACATTTCATGTTCTCGTTATCCACGGCTACCAGTCTCCCGTCCGGCAGGAAGTCCAGTCCACTGAGGAGAGGCTCCTCCTCATCATCTCCAGTCTTCTGTAGATCCACGGACACGAGCAGCTTCAGAGTGATGGGCCTTGGTTGGGGGGATAAGCTCATGGGACTGTTAGACTCTGAAATAATAGTAACAAACAATAAATAAATTAATAAGTAAAACTACTAATATTTTATATAATATTAATATAAATAATTACACAGTATTTTATTAAAATGAGTCCATTTAACGGATCTTGTTCACATATCTTTGTATTTGTAAAGTGTCATTAAGTTACTTTACAAATGAAACTATATCTTAAACTTATTGCGTTTAGGATTCGTTTATTTGCGAATTTGGAGGAATTTCTTACGCGCTGTGCCAAAAAGGTATCAGCATATAAGTGGGTATTTTAAATCATCATCATCGTCATCATCATCATCATCATCATCATCATCATCATCATCATCATCATCATCATCATCATCATCATCATCATCATCATCATCATCATCATCATTATGATCATCATCATCATCATCATTATCGTCATCATCATTACCACCAGCCGCATATTCATCATTATCATCCAAATGTTGCAATTCCTCTTCCTACGGAGACCGGATTAATGTATCATGAAATCAACAATGTTTATAACACTGTTAATTTATTTTTAAGAGATCTGATGACATAAATTCCAGTCAAAACACTTACAGAGTAAGACAGACTGTAAGAGAGATCAGAAGTTCATAACCTAACAATAAGTGCCTAAGAATCCTACGCCGCTAACCTGTTATCGTGTTCTAATGGAGTTGCACATGACATTGATGTGGTAGTAAATAATATGTATCCTGTTAAAAAAGGACAACTTCGTAATTGTTATATTTGATAAGGTTAAATAAATAAGTTCTTTGTGTTGTCTAAATTGCCCAAACTATTAACTTTGTTAATACGACACACGTCTTATTTCCGATTTTATGTTGAAAGATCAACAGCAGAAATCATCCAAATCTATTTTCATTATTCTTTCTTATATATAGAAGTTAATTTAGAGGATATGATCGAGTACTTTTATCAAAGCGCTGAAGGCACTGAAGTGTTCGCTATTGCATAATCTTAGGCGCACTTCAGTTTTCAAAATTATGTTATAGTTTTTTATATCGCAAGTTTAAAATGAACACAACCCATTTACATTTATAAAGAGTTTGTCATAAAGCACAGGTCGAGATGTGTGTGCTTGTTATACAGATAACTTAGACAAAATAACAACAATATGTCTCTTTTTTTACAATTGGTTGCTGCACTGGCAACCATCTTTTGAATTTTGTTTCCTTGCTAAAAAATGACAAGCCTATAATCATGTACATGTGTGTATCTTATACTATAATCATTTTCTTTAAATTATTGAGCAACAATTTTGCCAACATGACATACTTTTAATGCAGCATTAAGCCCCGTTTTCCCTGAAAGCAGCCAATATGTACAGATTTCAATGATAAACTGGCAAATGTCATCGCAAAAGCTGTTTTAACCCTTTGCATGCTGGGAAATTTGTCGTCGGCTAAAATGTCGTCTGCTGAATTTCTAAAATTAGCATTTTCTTCGATTTTTTTCAAAGAATATTATCAGAATAGCAAACAGTTTGGATCCTGATGAGACGCCTATTGGCCCCATGACAATAACACATCACGTGACCGTTATGTCCGGCCTTGTACGTGAATCTCCTGAATCTCTACTGAAGAACAGTGTATTAATAATGCTTAATATAGATTGGAACACCCAATGCTGACGTGTACAATGAAAACCACGTGCCCAAATATAGCGAAGTTTTCCGTAGACAAATAAGGAAGTCCGCTATTTACATGAAATCATACAACATTTAATCTGCCGGCTACCTACCAAGACATGTTTAACTAGCAAGATAAGCAATTAGTAATTAACTTGGTGTGTTATTCTGTTCTATTTTGACGTTACATTATGTATTTATAATTACCATCTTTATTGGCCATCTGATTTTGTTCTGAAGGATGTATGCGTTAATTCATTAATTAGCTGGGCTCTTAGTATGTAAGATATTGCTTATAGTAGGAATTTTTGCCAATTGAATTTCTGTTGTTTATAATTTTCCAAGGCGTATAATATGTTGTATACTAATATTTAATATAATATTCAACTTATTACGTTACACATATATTGAATATTTTAGTTTTTGACATAGCTTGCTCTTAAAGTCGTAAAATATGGTAAGACCGTCTCGATTATCTACTCTTATCTTTTTATTAGGATGTAACAGGTTAACATGTTAACCGATTAATCTACGGTACGTTTTTGTTAACGGGTACATTTTGTATTAGAGCTTAACCTGAAACTTTTTTTTAAATAAACTTTAGGCATTTTTCATGGATAAAATCACACAAGTAAGTAAAATCGAACATAAGCAAATTTAAACGGAAATATAGCAAGCGGTTCGACGCATAATCCCAAGAAACTATGTTTCTCATGAGAACCTAGGTTCTCAGAATGAGAACCTAGGTTCTCGCTTGAAGATTGCACATGGCTTCAAGAACCCAAGTTTTCAAATGAGAACCTAGGTTTTCATGAGAAACCTAGGTTCTCATTTGAAAACCTAGGTTCTCATGAGAACCTAGTGTCTCGCTTGAAGATTGCATATGGCTTCAAGAACCCAAGTTTTCAAATGAAAACCTAGGTTTTCATGAGAACATAGGTTCTCATTTGAAAACATAGGTTCTCATGAGAATCTAGGTTCTCATTCTGAGAACATAGGTTCTTATGAGAAACCTAGTTTCTTGCGGTTCGACGCATAATCCCAAGAAACTAGGTTTCTCATGAGAACCTAGGTTCTCGCTTGAAGATTGCACATGGCGTCAAGAACCCAAGTTTTCAAATGAGAACCTAGGTTTTCATGAGAACCTAGGTTCTCATTTGAAAACCTAGGTTCTCATTTGAAAACCTAGGTTCTCATGAGAACCTAGGTTCTCATGAGAAACCTAGTTTCTTGGGATTATGCGTCGAACCGCTTGCCATACGGAAACAGCACAATAATCAACACCATTACTGTAAGCGATATGCCGTCAACGTAAGCGGCCTCACCAAAAAAGATACAAGAACATAATTATAATCAACTTGTTTATTTCTTATGCACATGCCCCAAGACCGAAAAATTCTAAAACACATTCGCAAATCCATGTAATTTAATGCGTTATTATGAATACATTTATATCACTAGCATGATATGGCCACTTATGCAAGAAACCTAAGAGATCGTACATTATTTTTTCGTATTTAAAGTGAGTACATGATCCTGCAATATAAAATGTTTGAAAGTATACTTTAACATTTTAAAGTTGTTCTGTTAACCGTATAATAAACCGGTTACAATGATAGGTTAACCGATTAATGATTTAGTAACCTGTTGCCTCCCTACTTTTTATGATATTTGAGGCTTACATAAATTGTGATGCGTTTTCAAACCCTACTGTCCGATGGTTTGTTATATCGTCTGCGAAAAGTAACGATACATTTACACGTTCCATTCTGATAAGGTGGAACAAGTCCACATTGGATATCGCTCTGACACGATAATCTAGACTGTATTCCTCGAGTAAAAATGTATATACTACGATCGAGGTCGCGATGTCTATGACTAATCACAATCTGATACGATCAGAATGGTTCAGCACGATAAGTCCATGATTAGAACCGCGATTCTATTCGTGAGAACCGCGACTTCAGTCGTGAGAACCTAACATGCAACGTTGTGTCCGTGTTACCAACCGTAATTACTCGTTTTTATGACTCCAAATTTTGTCCAAATTAATAACTCTAAATTGTCGCAGAGTTTATTGTACAACACTATTTTATCAGAATTCTGCCCTGGTGCGCTTATTTGGTGACACTTCGATCATGCGTTTTTAAAACCTGATTAAGAACCAGTCCAATACAGATGCCGGATCAACACGATCCGGCATGTACCCTTGTAGCCGCCGTGTAGCTACGTATCGATCCTTGTAGATCCTCGAACGTTTGGCATTTTCCTGGGAGGCTTACATGGCAGTTATGGGAAGTTCAAAACTGCCGTGTTGATCCGTAACAAACCGGGAAGATGACGCCGGTACAGTTTGATTTTATCGCAACCATCACGGATCAGCACGGAGCCACTAAGGAGGAAGAAGGTGCAAACACCGATATATGGTGGCGACGCGGCGGATACACGGACGCCGCCGGATACAAAGAGTGCTAACAATAGCTTGAAAACGTTAATTTTAAATCAGTTATATTCAATCCATTATATGTTTAAAGATCAATGAAACAACTATGCATTTTCTGTATTGTATTTGACATTTGTCGTGATTCTGTAAATAAATTGCGAATGAAAACGTGTATTATTAACGTTTAACTCGATCATGAGTGTAAAGAAAGGGAATTATTTCGAACCTGCCATTTGTAAACGTTATAGTGAGTATAGTGAGTATGATGTATAAACAGCATAGTAGCCGTACGATATCTATGAAACTCGCTTTTATGCGTGCTTTCTCATTTTGCATATTTAATAAACTTTTCAAACAGATATTACAGAGCCACATCTGTGCACATACTATGTTTGATAATTCATTCGTTTGTCGGATATTGTTTGCTGTTTTAAACACATATGATGTCATATCGCGGTGATATAGTTAACCTTACCATGTGTTCATGGGCGAACTCACGTATTCAAATGCTCTTACGACTATGTGCTCATACCTACTTTCGGGAATCATCATGAAGTTATTGCCGTACTTAACGAAAAAAAAATGTCTAAGCCTATTGAATTAGAGGAAAAAAAATAATCAAAGAGAAAAATTATGTGAAATCACGTCCGTACACATAACATCATTAACTTAGTAAAGGAAACAACGAAATATAAAGTTTGGTATGATATACATGTGAAATAAAGAGCATGGTGTAATTAAACAGCATGTCAAGTGTTGAATGTATCTGCTGAAACGTTATTTTATGACCCACAAACGGTTTACTGTAACATAACTTTTTTAAGATAAGTGGTACAGAAAATACACGTCGAATATCTTTTTAAAGATATTTCTTGTCATAATTGATCGAGAATGTAAGCCGCCTCCAAGTTTCGCTGAATGGGTCAAGTTCCCCACGGGTACAACTTCCCCGTGCCCCCAATTTTTTTTCGTACCCAAATTTGTAAGTACCCAATTTTTTTCGTACCCAATTTATTTGCGTACCCACGTTATTTTGTACCCAATTTTTTTTTCCTACCAAATTTTCGTTCGTACCCAATCTTTTTTTGGCATAATTTTTGTACCCAAAATTTTCGTACCCACATACACAATTGTGGTGATAAAGATAAACTTAAATTGATGCTTTTATATCCATCCGCTTCAAAAGCATCGTCACACCAGTACGGTCAGTACTTTGATCTAATACAATAGACGAGATGAGTTCAACGTAAATGGGACTGAAGTAACATAAAATTGATTTTTTAACACGAATTATCAATATGAACATGATGTAAGTAAAATATTAACAATACTTTAATTGAAACTAAAATATTCAGTTAGTAAAATCATAACAACAATTTGAACCCCAAACCTTTCCATATTCTCTGGTCTAATTATCATCATCATCGTCATCATCATCATCATCATCATCATCATCATCATCATCATCATCATCATCATCATCATCATCATCATCATCATCATCATCATCATCATCATCATCATCATCAACATGATTATCATCATCATCATCATCATCATCATCATCATCATCATCATCATCATCATCATCATCATCATCATCATCATCATCATCATAATCATTATCATCAACACCACCACCACCTTCACCACCACAACCATCATCATCAACAACAACAACACCACCACGTCCACCACCTCCACCACCACCACCACCACCACCACCACCACCACAACCACCATCATCATCAACATCATCATCATCATCATCACCACCACCATCATCATCATCATCATCAGCAGCAGCAGCAGCAGCAAAGTCAATATTATCATAGTCATAGTCATAGCCATCATATTCTCTGCTCTAATTATCACCATCATCATCATCATCATCATCATCATCATCATCATCATCATCATCATCATCATCATCATCATCATCATCATCATCATCGTCGTCGTCGTCGTCGTCATCGTCCTCGTCGTCATGACAATGACTGCCGCCGGAATGCCAATTAATAAATCTTCATTCAGCGCTGAATTGTTATTTTATTTTCATTTTTTACCAGTGCTGAAATTGTTTTCTGATGAACAACAATAATAATACAAGTTTACTGAAACTGGCGTTTACGAATACACGCACAATCCACGTCTAATTTGAACCATATCACGCGTATATGAGGTATGCACGTACATTGTCTGATAATTGTATGATGATGTTTATTGGTAACAGAAAAAATATAATTGTTAAATTCGATCAGATAAAACAAATATTGCCCAAAATAGAGTTGGTAGATCGTCCATACTTGTTTCTAATTATAAACAAGTACGGATCTTTTTTACAGTACAACATTTCTCTCCACGTAATTCTGGAAGTTCAATAAGTTGAGGGTCGGCAGAGGAAAAGACAATAACTTCAAAACATATCCAAAACAATTATTTCAGGTGTTATATATAAGACCAATAAATATTAAATAAAAGCAGATAGAGGAATATCTGATTTGTCGTTCAGTGAAACATTGGCTTTTTTATACCGTCTGGGCGGAATTTGAGGTGGATCATCCTTAAGAAGAGAAATCAAGGGAGCTAATTTTTAGCATTAATAAACATACTTAATATTGGCTGCAAAAAAAAACAGTGAACAAAATCTAACTTTTGTATAAACAACTAAATTTTAACCAAAAGTTCCTTTTGAATAGTCATCAATAAGACATTTATGGAGATTACTTCCCTACATTATTAATTTATGAATAAATGTATGTAATCTTTGTAGTTAATCAATGTGCATCGTAGAAAAGGTGAGCTCCAACATTTACCTTTTTAGATTCATAATCCACTGATTCATATACAGCATCTTTTAAGGGTGTTTTCTTTTTCTCTGCGTTTTCAACTGAAGTATATCAACGATTTATTATACAGTGATATTCTACATCAACACGCAAGTATAAAACCAAACCATTAAGTTATCTAATGGAATCTTGCATTGAACTAACGGTAAATACACAGACTATTCAAGAACTGTACACATTTAGCTTTAGATTCAATGTGGACGATACTATATTTATATTCTCTTACGTATTTCGTTATTGAATATGTAAGCGATCATGCAATTTTAAAGAATGGTCCTTCTAATTACTGAATCGAACTTGGTCAATCACATTCGCCATGAAAGTTCACTCGTGTCATGACTGTGATGTGTGAATGACATTCAGAATTCGCTTATAATATGTGATGCGATTCTGTACGTCGTGATACCATGTTTTTTGTCCGGTTGCAATCTGTGTTTATCACGCAACAATGAACTCCGGTACGACGAAATGCGAGTAGGTTTGTTCCTCAAGTATAATCGATGTTGACCACGAATTTGAGCTATATTTGGACACAATTAATACAACTTTATCTCGACCGACTATTAAGTCGATTATTTTTAAAAGATAGCCCCGCATCTTTTTGTCATATTCTCACTGTCATAATGAGTCGGAACGAACACCGTGATTCGCCACACTGATCGTGTTTTCCACTTGGATATTTCCAGCTTAAGTCCTTTTTACGCGTTTTTACAACGTCGTGATACCATACTTTACGCTGGTATGCGATCTGGTCACGATTGTGTCCATAACGGTAACGTATGATATCCAGTAAAGTTTCGATTACACGCGTTTAATACTTCATTATCTGGAACGAGTGCACGATTGTGTATCGATCCGTCAGAAAAATCTCTATGGATTCCCCAAATAATGACGTTATGGCACGAGTATTACAGTTTCAACTCGCGTATAATATATGAATGAAATCATTTACGATATAGAGAATACTGGGTTAGCGTTGAATACAGAGAAGTTTATGTTGCGAGGCTTAGAACGCCGGTAGCGCGAGCCTTGGCGAGCGCTTTCGGTGTTCGAGCCGAGCAACATAAACGTCTCTGTATTCAACGCTAATCCTAGTATTCTATTTATCCCATTTGATTTTTTCAACGTGACATTTAACATAACTAGATATAATAACCATAGCCTAACAATTATTTTAATTAATTCTTAAAAATCGCTTAAAATCTAACGAATGTAACCATGCGTAGTGATATAAATGCAGGGCTTAACACTAAGGCACGTCCGAACGACATTCACTGCCTGTACCTAGGTCCGGGCTAGCCAATGTCCCAGTAACATGCCCGACCGGTCGTGTGTATTTTGGGCGGGATTATGTGTTCTATATCAATAAACTGCGTTTTAAATAAGCCTTTGAAAGATGCAAAAATCTTAATACAGTATGATCAGATGACAATTAATTCCCAGAGTGAAGTCGGAGACTACAAACAGATCGTAACTCAAAGTAGATTTGGAACCCCCTGATTGCAATCTAAAAGAGGCCGACAATTCAGAAAATCCCCGGCGGTTTTCCTGGTAAAACACGTCAGTACCTATTTTTAAACGGAATTCCGCTAGATACGGTTTTGATTGGTTTCCTCGAAGTGACGTGTTTTCTCGATAAAAATACGTTTTAAACTAAAAGCCGGGATCGCCCAGGATTGTCCGGGATCGATGAAGGTATAAAACGCGACATTAACACAAAGTTAATATAAAATTATTATTTATTTATAAATTTTACATAATTTTAATTTTTTGATCGATTAAAAGTGTTTTGACAATCTTTTTTACGCAATTCAATTAGCAAAACTAATATTAATGGTCGATCCCGGCTTTTAGTAGAGAGATAACCCAATCTCCACGCAGAGTTGTCGTTCCTTGCTCTCACATACAACTCTGCGAAATGCTCAGCTTGCCATTTTGCCTATAAAATAGGTAAAACCGAACAAACGCATTCAATGTATATTTGATTGGATATTTAAGATCGCATGCATTAAATTAAGAAATATGACTTTTAAATGTACGATAAATCGTGCAAAAACTTGCGAGTTTTAATGCAACTCTTTGGAACTATTTTATTGCCCATTTACGCAGATGGAATCATTCCACGCACTTCACAAATGTTAACAATTGAACATAATTTTTATTGAGTGACGTTAGGAATTGCTTCGACGTGTGTATGTTTGTTGGTTTCTTAACATCAAACAACCATGTCAATTTTATAATGATGAATTAAGACTGATTGTCCCGTAGTCACTGTTCTAACACTATTCTACTATGTACATTGGGAAATTGGATATTTCAATTATTTAGATTTCATTATATACCATATCTGAATTGGGACTTATGTACGAGCCGAATTGTTAATCAAGGACTGAGACAAATCAACATATGTTCCCGATAATTGAACTACATTGGAGAAATGAAACCATACCTCCATAATCAATTTTTCAAACTTCATTACATCCTTTCCGAAGATTCTATTTCCTAAATTAGTTTATTTATACAACAACAACACAACAACAACAACACAATAATGAACAATGAGATAAATTCTGTTATTATTTATATATTATTATGTTCATTTATATGTCCCTTTATATATTACAATGTATATATGTCCCTTTATATATTACAATGTACAATTATAATGTACATTACGTTACATGATATAAGATATCATGGTATGAGATGGTTTCCTTTAATGCAATGAATGCAATGTAACCGTCGTGCAAGAGATTGTTTAGTATACTGTAACCTCAGTGATGAACGCTTGGAATGATCATGACATGAATGAGACGCTTTCATAACAATAATCCGTTCTGAGCCGAACACAGAGGGGAATGTAATGTAACCATCGTGCAAGAGATTGGAGTTAACCTTGTACTATTGTTACGACTACCGAACACGTTAGTTGTTATTTTTCGACACCTAAGATTCACTTACCGTTTGTTGTCAGACGGCAACTGCGGCAATCAATGTAAACAGGTTTTAACGTTCATGTCGTTGTTTATGTTTGGCTTTACGGGTGGGAATGGGGGTTCCTTGGATAAGAAAAGAAAAGGGAAGGCGGAAAGTAAGAGAAAGTATGAGAAAAAAACAACAAGGAAATTTCTCCCGAAATGGCGTGAAGATTACAAATAGATGTCTTAAGTAGATGAATATTGAATTCATTAGCATAAGTAAGACAAGCTTATAAGAATGATTGAATCATAATTGCGCATCTCCACGCACAAGAAAATACAAGTTAAATGATAAATATAAAAGTTTTGATAATACTTTGGTCGGGGCACATGAAAGATTGGTCAGGGCTAGTAGGTTCTGCATTGACTAGCCCGAATGGCCGAGTTGAAAAAAAGGTTAGTGTTAAGCCCTGAAAATGTATTTGTTCTGGTACGCAAAATAGTCTTTAAAAAATTCACACACAAACTGTAAAACTAGTAAAAATATAACCATATGCCTCGATTCAATTTTACGCAGCATGCGAATTGTAACACATTACGACCGCGAAAAGAAGATTTTACTTGAATATAATTTATTTTATTTTCGAAAGAAAATGATCAAAATCCAATATGTCGGCGATTGCTTCTGACAAAATGATGTCGATGCCAACATAGAATCTACATTTACACTATCGACGAGTAAACAGACAATTGCAGCGACTGACACTTAATTTGACTTAATATGCAGGGCAATACGTTTTTCGACTTCGGACGACGAATTTAAGGACGCGCAGAACGTGTTTTTTATATAATGTTATGGGTATGCCGTGTATGATCCAATGCATCAATGGCCCCCGTGTTAAAATCATTTCCCCGAAAACGGGGAACGACAAAAGTACACATTAAAACCAAAACACGTTCGAACTAGTATCTTACCTTTAATTATCCTTTAAAATCCATCTAATAATCCATTTAACTCAATAATTGGCGATTTTGCATCTAGGGTCTTTAATAATTATTTTAGCATAGTTAAATAAAGACCCTTATGCCATCCTATCACTATTTTCAAATGAATTCGTTAAACTTTCTTATTCGTCACACGCTACGTCATGTACTCTATGATCATTACTGCTGTCAAAATGAACCGGCGCAGTTTATCAAATAATAGCCGTTGGTAAACTCGGATGCATTTGCAGCTTTCTGCATACAAACATTATTATGTTTAAACTTGCACACTGTTATTTGTCTATGATAAATGCCCAGCTCTATGCTTAACGTGAATTAAATCGGATAGCAAATATTGCAGATTATTTATGAATTGTGCGATATTTGTATGGCTTGTTGTACATTCTTAAATGTCAAAAGTATATGCATGGATTATAAACAATGCACATTACACGAAATAAGGAAAATGTGATTAATTGACAATTCAAATACCGTATGTCGACATACAGTACATGTACATGTGAAATAAGTCGCGTTTATAATAAATCGTCATTTTTTGGGGAAAATGACGCAATAAGTGTCATTTTATGACGCCATCAATCAGCTGATTCATTAAGCGGATGGCAAAAAAATATGTCATATGACTAGATTTAAAGGTTGAAGGTCGTATAATTTTGAAGCAAAAGTTTTCTCGAATTTATTAATTATGAAAAATCATTCAGTGGTAAAGTAAAAAGTAGTCCTAGCACGTGACAGGGCACGTGACAGGGCACGTGACAGGTATATCCCACAGTGTTGAATACAGGCTAGTATATTCCAATAGGTGTTATGTCCACGCTTAAGATCATGCTTTTACATTTATGGTAGTGTCGGTAGTAAATAAAGCTTCTAAACCATCCCAGTATAAAATACATAGAACATAGTAAAAACAAAACATACTTTCTTGAATTGGAATACGATAAAATTTTGCGCTATTTTCTATTTGTTTGCAATTAGATACACCCGTTTGTTCAACATCGGGTCGCCAAAGCAACAGTGTCAGACGTGCATCAACAAAGATATGACGCTATTATGTTTTATTTGTTTCGTTTACCAATCAAAATACAGGCTGTTAAATGGATATTTCAAAATGGCTGCCACAAGAGAGGCCAACATAATTTTGGACGAAATAACTCAGACAGATTAAATGTTTTTCAAACTTTCAATGGCTTTCTTTTGAAAACAGATGTAAATATTTCACAGGTATAATTATTTACAAATCTCTTCATAATTTAACGCCCACATATATTGACGACTTGATAAAACTGGTGAAAAACAATAATTACAATTTAAGATCGATATCAATCAATGATTTGACGCATAAAACACCTCACTCAAACCTTTTAAAAAGGTCGTTTAGTTATTCTGGTATGGAAATATGGAACCACATACCGGTACGTATTCGCCAATCTCTCACTCTCAACACTTTCAAACATAGGCTTAAGAAATATTTCCTCTTTGAGGCGCAAAATGAGTCTATTGCGTAGTAACATTTTTTTGTTTTCCTCTTATTCAAAAGGCAAATGCTCCTCCATAAGTGTCGTAATGATTACTGTAGATTTAATTTCTGCAAACAAATATACATATTGCTTTTTCAAACTACTTATATAGCAAGGAGGTGCAGGCTATATATAACAGTTGTGTAATTTCATATCCAATTGTGAACAACACTGGTCATGAATATTGTTTTCTGTAATTATAATATTTGTGTATATCAGCCACTTCTGTCAATCGTAAACTATTTCAAGTATAATGTATTCCACGTTTCTAATCTCTGACTTTGTACAATAATGTACGCGGCTGTTTTTGTTAACTTTTTGCTATTGTTATTGGTCGTGTTAATTAAGATATGGTAATTGTATAAGTGTGTGTGTGGTGTGTGGTGTGTGTGTGTGTGTGTGTGTGTGTGTGTGCGTGCGTGCGTGCGTGCGTGCGTGCGTGTGCGTGTGTGTGTGTGTGCGCGGGTGCGTGTGTGCGCGGGTGCGTTAGAGTGTGTGCATATGGGAAAATGCAATCAACAATACATTTATATTCTTAAATACTTTCTGTTTATAAATATTTGTTCCTTGAGACCATTTCAATATTGGAAGAGAAATAAATAATATAAGAGAAGTCATATAATATACTTGCTTATTATGACACTTCTATAACACTGTTACAGTACTCTTATGTCCGTCGAAGTCTACATGTTTGCATTATAATGTAGAAATGCATTATACAAACCATAGGTGTTTGACGGCCTCATTGAAAATAAGATTGCCATTGTTAAACTGTTTGCATGACTTTGTATCAATGTGTTGTCTTAATGAGTTACCTTCGGAAAATAAAGAGATTATTATTATTGATTAATTATGACATTACCATGATTTCTTTATATCGTTTCAGGGAGTTACTTAATCGTTTCAATCAGTTAGCTATGTTGTTGTCACGAGTAGCAAAGTCGTTCCCATGAGTCAGTTATGTCTTAAAACGACTAACTAAGTTGTTCTCACGACTTACTTACACAAATGCACGTCTAACGTTTTTGCACGAGCAAAGTATCTCGTTCCCAAGACTTATTAAATCATTGGCATGAGTTACTTAGTGTTGGAAACGACACAAATATATGAATAAGTCTCTTGCCACCACACTGCCGTGTGTAGAAGATTGGTATCGCCAAATTTTGAATTGGCTTGTGGAGGTAGTGCCATATAAGAAGAGGTCCATTTCCAGAGACTTGATGATCCTCTTTAATATTTAGTTCCCGTTGTGAGGCAACTAATATACTACACCTCATTTGAATGTCTTTATGACAAGCGACAGGCGAGTAACTAATGGCTACTGATCTAATTCAATTTACTTCAGTATCATTAACGTTAAAATCATCTCGTCTATTTTATTACGCTAGTTAATTGTTCGAAGAATTTGTATCAGTCTCGTGACTTGTGCTATTTCTCATGACACGAGATGCGGAGATACGTCATCAAACAAGCCACTCGGCTGATACAAAGTCATGGAACAATTGACTAGCGTAATATTCCGTATGTATACGACAGTCAAGTGATTTGATTGTTATCGCAAGTACTAATAATTAACGATAACGATACGCACTTAATTTCTAAACAGATAGACCAAAGTTCGTCGAATACGTCTTTTCTACAGAGGTATGAATCATGCGTCGAATTCCGCGTACTTGATTACGAGTGTTTTTAATATAGCAATTAAAGCTATTTAGTATGCTCCAACCTTTTATTATAATGATATGGTAAACAAGAAATTGACATATACGATGTATTTGTTGAGAATTTCACATCTGTACGATAAAAGGTGTCGATACAATTCACTATGCATTTCTAAAAGCTTCTTCAGATTTACTGTCAAATTATCGTTAATGTTGTTACAGTGTTGGGTTCAAGACCAAAGATTACATTGTTTGGGTCTAGACAGCGTTAATATATGGTTCCCAATTGCGAAACTTTCAAAACATTGTCGGTAATAAGCCGACACAGATTTCCAGAATCAGTTTAGTTTGAAAAATAAATTTGGTTTTCGGAGCATTATGACTCACGCATAATGAAATTTCAGTTTTTCACTGGCAGTACTTATAATGCTATAAAGCTATAAAAATACGGTCGATTGTTGATTATATTCTCCAATTGCATGAGAACATCCTCAAAGCTTGTTTTAAAATATGAAAATAGCTTTTTAAAAAGACGGCAAAGAAAGGTTACATATTATAGCGTTAACACATCTTCAAAACTTGATATCTCTTAGCATTTTTCATGTGCTTAATTTTTTTTTGTATTACATGGGTGCTTGTTTTTCATTTATTCTGTGAACTGCTGTCGATTTTACCGCATCACTGTAGCTTTATCAGGATGTGAAATAACACCGCCCTTGTCTTTTTAGGACAGTGCGTTTGTGACATCTGAGTAAGCTTCATGAACAAAGTTCGAGTTTTGACGATTTGAGCATGCGCACACACGAATCACGCGCTTAGTGAATAATTACATGGGTCATGTTGATTGATCCCATATGGTTTGCATTGTTGTGTTAAGTGATTTAATTCAAGATGATCGAAACGAATAGGGTTTCAATTATGAGAAAATAGATTATGTTCCGTTTTATTCAGATACTCATTTTCGATGAAATATATTGGGATGGTGTTTTGTTTTCAAGAGCTATAAGTGTTATACACAATTCGTGTCATTGATTCCAAGATCCCACTTGTTGTCTATCATTTATTTACTTTGCAAACCACTTAATAATGTCCTCTAACAACTCAAATTTATGCTGCGAATATATTCATTAAATATTATTCAGTATTAAGATTTTTAATGTGGATTTGCAAAATGATTTCATAGGATATTAGGGAGATCAACTCTCTGGTTCAACTGTGCTTCCAAACGAATAAAATGTATTGATATTTATCTTGATACGCGAAGCCGGATCCGGGGGTTGCCGCAAAAGCCTATAAGCATTCTCCGAAAGACTAATTTTGCATTTTACAAAAATCGCAAACATAAAAACGTTCTGGTTAAACAAGTGCGGTAGATTATAATTTTTCCAGATTTATTTGAAAATGATTTCAATATTAAAGCCCCATTACTACTCAAAATCAACGAAAATTTCGTACAATATTTCGTAACAAAAAGCTAAACAAATAAAAATCAATGTACTACGGAAGCCCTGGAGGGACATTTTTTGTTACTTGTTATGAGTAATGTGTTATTACTTATTTGTTATTACTTATTAGTTATGCTCGATTGGTCATTGTCGGCTCGGGTACTACTTGCATGTACCCCGGGTACTCTTAAGTATACTTACATGTATCCCGGGTACGGTAATTATCTTTAAACGTACCCGGTCGATATTAGACTGTACCCGAGTTGTTTTCCTGCCCTTAATCCGATGTTGTAAATTTAACTACCAATTTCCACTGTGAGAATGTAAATACGTCTTGATTGGCCAGCGCGTATATTAACATCTTGCAATGTTAAAAGTTAACGTTTGCATCGTTGTAAAGTCTGTAATCTATACGCGGTGGAAGCGACACAATTATTTTTCGTCTTAGCGAGGAACAAATGCTGTGCTTACAGGCCGGGAACAATTGTGATATAACTCACACGAAATTTCATCCTAGATAAAAATGTCTGGGTAACAAACTGTTGACTACCGGTTAAATGTAAACATTGATTCTTGTGGTGCAATAACGAAAATAGTCAACTACGGTGAATAAAGTATGTATAAAAAAAGATTTTTGTATCATAAACTGTGGAATATTTTACCGAAATTATATTAAATGTGTTGTATTACTCAAGTAATTTTCTTAATATGGGTTTTCACCTGATTTTGACTTTTCAGGACACAGTCTTTCCAGCGTTGCTATTTTTTTTTAGTTTTCCTACTTTGTCCTAGTATTTTTTAAAGTTTCCTTTTTCCTAGTTTTTACAAAAAAGCTCCTAGTTCTCCTAGTTGTTTTGCCAGTGACGAGTCTTAAAATTATTGTTTAGGCAAAATAATTGTTTGGTTTTGTTAATTTAATATCAAATGGATATGTATACATGTATTCATAGTGTTTTAAATATATTTGGGTTGGCTATAGGTATGCATTAATGGTTTATTTTCCTAGAAATATTTGCTTGGCTAGAAAAGATAGACAATAATCACGATCCCCTGTCAAAATGGTGTTAGATCCCCTGCCAAAATTGTGTAAGGCAGAAGGGAACTGCTTTGCTGTGTATTGCTTTGTGTGTTGTTACAGCATATCATTTTCAAATTCTGGCCTGTTTCAGTTACTGGGCCATGCAGATGAATCAAAACATAAGAAGTTGGTATAAGTACGCAAAGATAAAGGCCAGAAACAGCTATTTAATTCACCTGTATAAGGAGGCAGTCAACAAGAAGGTAGTGATACTGAAAGGAAGGGGCATACTGTCTTTCTAAAGCCTTTATAAATTAACGATCAAACAGCAAAGGCAGAGGCATTATGGGCAATGAAAGTGGCATTAGAAGGATATTCCTTAATGTGATGGAATAAGCAACCTGTTGAAGGCGATGTTGTCTGGATCATTTTTTGAACAATTCACAATGAGCAAATATAAGGTGTCATATCTAATGTCAGATGGTCTTGGTCCTTAGAAGGGGTATTGTGAAAAGGTACACGTATCAAAGAGTCAATTTTCAATACAATATGATGAAACAGGCAATGCACAGGACAAAAAGCAATGTGATGTTCATAATAGAGTTTGGAATGAGGAGAAGGGAGAAGTTAGTGTTATGTTCCTGAAAAGCCTCGTGTTTCGACAGGCTAAAGGCGAAATGTTATTGTCCTATTTCTTTTATACTATAGAAGCTAGAGACTTGAAACTTCATAAATGAAGATTTTTTTTTAGATATAGTGCAGTATGCATAAAATGTTACTCTGCACCTGTTATTATTTTAGTTATTGCCCTTTTTAATGTTTATACTTGATTTTTATCAGGTTCTTCTCCTATATACTATAAAAGCTAGAGACTTGAAACTAGAAATTTAGATAGATATAATTGAGAGAAAGTAAAGTATGCAAAAGATGTTACTCCGCACCTATTTTTCTTGTCACTACAAAGTCGCTTGGAAACTTCTCCGTCGTCCGTCTCTCTGTCCGTCACAAATCGTCTCCGGAGCAAAACTCCTTTAGTATTGAAGGTATCGACCTCAAACTTTATACAGTGATACAGTTCATTGAGGGAAAGCGCTGTGACAAGAAGCCATAACTCTGGGTGGTCCCATGTTTGAGTTGTCTCTGTTTTGAGTTATCTTCCTTCGTTTAAAAATCGGAGCATTTCCGGAGCATAACTTCTATTGTATTGAAGGTATCGACTTCAAACTTTATGCAATGACAAGCGACACATGTGATAACTAATCGCTCTTGTTTTTTTAAATTTATTTCCCTTTGTTAATTTTCATAGTTTATATTTGTCCAGGCTATTTCTCCTATATTATAAGATCTTTAAATTTGAAACTTCATTATGTGAACAGATGTTATTGAGAAGAAGAACAGTGCACAATGACTGGAACTCTGGTTCTCATATAATTTAGGTTATTGTCCTTAATTTACTTTACTATTGTTATGGCCATATTTCTTTTACTGTGCAAGCTATTAACTTGACACCGGAGGCGACTTAATGGTTTGCGCTCTGTGTGTGAGTCTGTCACACATGTCTGTATCCTGCGATAACTTAAAAATTTCTTCATTTTTTTCATGAAACCTGAAACATGGACAGATGGCAATATGGAGATTATGCACGTCATTTCATTGTGTTCCTAAGTCATGAATTCTAGTTGTTATGGCAACAAATAGAAATATTGCTGAAAATGGTGGATCCTGCGATAACTTATAAAGTTATTCATGTTTTTTCATGCAACTTGAAACATGGATAGATGGCAATATGGAGATTCATTTTATTGTGTTCCTACGTCAAGAATTCTGGTTGCTATGGCAACAAATAGACTAGAAATATTGCTGAAAAGGTGAAGTTTCACCGGTAGGTGACCATATTGCTTGATAAAGTCTTGTTATATGGCAGATTTTTTTGGTAAGAAGTGCAGTGTCAAGAACTGTTAATCTACCTATAATGTTCATTTAATTTTGTTCAACTTGTTAATTAAGTTCAACTTCTGAAACACCGTTAGCTTCAGTTCAAATGCATCTTCACCTGAAAGATCATACCTGTTGACAAATATTATAACAATCTTACACTGGCTTACGGTACATACCAGGTAAATCTTGCTCGAGGGATACTGTTTAAGGCGGTAACGAGGCTCTCCCGAGAGCTAGATTTTCCTGGTATGTACCGCAAATAGTGTTTGCTTGCTTTTCTTGCATATTGTTCAAACACGCATTCATTCATAAATGTTCATTTGATGTCATAAACGTGCGATATGTGACGTCATAAGAATATTTATGAATACATAAATAACGTTATTTAACGCGCAAGACTGAAGAGTATTATTACAACAGCGGAATGTAAGATGGGGTTTTCTAGCACTGGTGAAAACGGCAGATAACCCGGTCTGAAATGCAAGAAATATTCGTTCTTTGCGACACATCCGACTCGCGGAGGTCATGTTCGTTGGTTTCAGGTCACCCGGTAACATGCATCATCCATCGGTAATCCAGGGTTAATAATTACATGTACATTTGATGAAATGTAGGAACGGAATGCAGAAGCACATTGGCTGCACATGGTATTGTGAAGTGATTTTTTTCCATAATTTTCTTCTGCCCTAAGACGCCATTTTGTTTGACTCGCATGTGTTATCATCTAAACGCTTGGTAAATACTTTGCCAAATAAGCAAGCGCTATTCGATTAAGACTCGAGTCAAAACGGCCTAAACAAAACAGGATTTTTCACTACGCATAGAAGACGGCTCGAATTGGGTATCGGCGATTTGTTTTGCGTCCCGGTACGCACAGCTTTTGAAAAAATGCGTATCGACCTATTTTTATTGCGTATTTACGCAAATAAGCATTTTATCTGTAGCTCTGAATGTACTACTGACTTACGAAATTCGGCGAAAATGAACTTTTTATATTCGGAAATATCATAATTCGGTAACCACGAAATAATGTTGTTCTAAAAACTGCAAGTGGGTAACAATTTTTGAAAGCAAAAGTAACCGGACAGTAAGTCCGACGATCTTGCATTTCAACGTTAGCCTTTTTAATTGTTCATCGGCAATGTCCGACGGGCCGACGGGCTTTCGCCATGTCTGGGTCACGAAGTGTCATTGAGATGAAGCAACACATATGGTTTCCAGAGAATTTAGAAGCTTTTTCTTTGATTTGACAAAGTGACCTAGTATTTAAACCCTCGTTTGGCATTTACCAAGATATCAACTTGACAAATGTCCCAGTTTAATAAAGATTGGACGAAAAATGTGGTTTCTAGAGTGTTCACAGACTTTTCTTTAAATTGGCTTAGTGACCAAGTTGTTGATCCCATATCAGCCTATATCTAATAAGATTTCACAGGATTTTCATAAAATTTGAAACAAGAAAAGTGTCCACACGACACGGATGCCCCCAACTGTAACTGTGTCACTACATAAAAGCATAACTGTGTAAATGTTTTTGAGATATACATCGCATTTTGCATGCAAATAACATGAATGCACGTATCTTCTTGTCAACTGCAGAAAAAAACCATAATGGTTACTACTTGAAATAGAGAGCAGACACCATGTTGAATGTTTAAAACCTAGTTTTTGGCCCGCACGGCCCATGGTCGAACTTGGCCTAAAGATCATCTAGATAAAACTTGTAACCAAATACATAAATAAAACTCACTTATGTATGTTTATATGTGTAAATATTTTCCCTAACTGAAACATACACTTAATTTATTTCTTTGAATCATGTTGTTCACACTTTATATGCCCTTTCATAAATCAACCACATGTTAATATTTGCTTTTTGAAATGTATGTATATTATGTATGTATATTATCATATATATATATATATATATATATATATATATATATATATATATATATATATATATATATATATATATATATATATATATATATATATATATATATATATAATAAAAGTAAAAACACGTGTCTGGGATTTTAAATATATATTGATTTAGCCAACGCGTTTCGCATAGCTCATCAGGGCATATATATTACAATATATATATAACATATATATTACAATATATTACAACGTCAAAATGTCATGGAGATAACGTCATATCAATTATGACGTCATAACGTCAATAAATATTAAATGAAATTTAATTTGGGTTTAAATACATGTATAAAATGTTGTTCTTTTGCTAACCTAGCTGAAATATTGTTCGAAAATAGCTTATAAAATGGAAATATTTTAAATTTTGGTTCATTATGTGAACATTCATCTAAATGTTTACTTAAAGGCATCTGTCTTGTTGAGGGGTCTCGCATTTGTTGTTCATGGACAGATCGCCTATTTCTAAGTTTATCGCCAGTTTGGCCTATATAATATTGTTTGCATCCATTGCATAATAATACATAAATCACATTTTGTATATCACATGACATATCAGTTTTTATTTTGAACATTTTGCCATTAAAATCAAAAGAATTCCCTTCAATAATATAACCACACAGGGCGCATCTAGAGTCATTACATTTGGATACTCTTGGTTCTTGAGATGAAAAGTAAGATTTGGTTAACAGACGTTTTAAATTAGGTGGCTGTCGCTTACATTTTATTATCTTCTGATTTGAAATTATTTTATTCATAACCGGGTCTGTTTGTAAAATGTCAATGTTGTTTTTTAATACGCCAAACAGTTCTTTATTTTTTGGATTTTGTGTTGAAATAAATGGAATTATATTACTCTTGTCTTTTTGTGTTGATTTTGAAAGTAATTCATGTTTAGGGATGGAAAGTGCTTTTTTAATACCTGTATTTATAATAGATTGTGGATATTTTCTTTGAATAAGTGAATGCTTAAGTTCATTTAAACGTTTTAGTTTAAGTTTATCATTCGAAACTATGGTGCAGATCCGTTTCGCTAAAGTGAAAGGAATATTTATCTTTGTGTGTTTATTATGACACGAGGTAAAATTAAGATATTGTTTAGAATCAGTTTCTTTGTAATATATATCAGTATTAATTTCAGTATTGTTTTTTATAATCAATATATCAAGAAATGGTAACTCGAGTGTGCTTGTTTGCATTGTAAACTTGATATCCGAATGTAAGTTGTTTAAAATAGTATAAAAGTTTTGAAGTTCATAGGGAAATTTTGTCCAGAAAATAAAGCAATCGTCTAGAAATCTTTTCCAAAATGTTTTTATAAAAGAAAGAAATTCATCATTATAAATTGATCCAATTCTTGCATATAGTTTTTGTTCTAAAAATCCCACTACCAATGTAGCGTATGTTGGCGCGAATTTAGTACCCATTGCAGTCCCTTTAGATTGGTTGTAGTACTTATCATCAAAATTGAAGTTATTATTTTCAAGTATTATTTTTATGCCTTCTTTTATAAACCGTTGCGAAAACCTTTCATTAACCGAATGTGATATACAAAATGTGATTTATGTATTATTATGCAATGGATGCAAACAATATTATATAGGCCAAACTGGCGATAAACTTAGAAATAGGCGATCTGTCCATGAACAACAAATGCGAGACCCCTCAACAAGACAGATGCCTTTAAGTAAACATTTAGATGAATGTTCACATAATGAACCAAAATTTAAAATATTTCCATTTTATAAGCTATTTTCGAACAATATTTCAGCTAGGTTAGCAAAAGAACAACATTTTATACATGTATTTAAACCCAAATTAAATTTCATTTAATATTTATTGACGTTATGACGTCATAATTGATATGACGTTATCTCCATGACATTTTGACGTTGTAATATATTGTATTATGCCCTGATGAGCTATGCGAAACGCGTTGGCTAAATCAATATATATTTAAAATCCCAGACCAGTGTTTTTACTTTTATTATATAATATTCACAATCTGGATTATTACATTTTACTTATATAACTATATATATATATATATATATATATATATATGTATATATGTGTGTGCGTGTGTGCGTGTGTGCGTGTGTGTGTGTGTGAATACAATAACATGAAGACCCTTATGTCTCAAATAAACTGCCTTATATATCTAGGACATGACAGCATGAAGTTATTTTTTACCTTAGGATTGTGCAAATAAGGCCATACAAGCTCCAGAATTATGTAAGAAAAAATCCCCAATACCTCCTATGAATATACAATACCATTGTGCCATTAATATTTCTAGGATTATGAGATAACATAAAGTACAAAACATCACGAGGATTATGGAAACCACTGACTAACTTTTAAAATATCTGAAAAAAGTCATCGTATAATAGCTCACCGGAAACGCGATTTAATACTTGCAAAATCCTCTCTTTTGTTGTCAGTGGAGTGACATTTTCGGTAGAAACCGCACGATTAGCTCACTTACTGTGTTTACGAAGCGTAACATCGTCGTTTTCAAAGTTGTCTGTTGACAAAGTAGAGAGTCCTCTGGTTGTTGGAGAGTCCTGTAAATAATATAGGCACTCAAGATTACGGGTTATGTTACAACTACACATGCTAGAAGCTGATGTTGAATTCAATACAAAATGCCAAGTATTGCGTTCAATGATCTAATCCATCCCCCTACAGTCTATTGACTACAACTAAAATAATTAATGATTATGCAGCATTAATTTAAGTAAAATGAAATTTTAATCAAAATACTTTCTGCAAATATTTCATAAATATAATCAATTGCTTCGAACTAGATTAAATATTGATCTGTAAGATATATTAACATTTTAATAAAGATGCCGGTCATATCTTAATATTTATATTAATTTAAATCATGATATCAAATTTGAGCCAAATTATACAATTTCAAATAATATGCACTACGCGATAGCAATGAATTTAAATATATGCTTCACATAGTGCATAAGATAGATTTCTAAGGATAGTTACTTTAGTTTCGTATGCATCAAGTTAATATCGTGTCTACCTAAATAGATATATAGAGGATATTTGTTGGATTCGGTGGAATATCGATTTTATTTCTCGAGTGATCATAGAAAACAATATTTTCACGAGTGGCGAAGCCACGAGTGAAAATATATTTTTTCTATGATCACGAGTGAAATAAAATCGATATTCCATCGAATCCAACACATTTTCTTTTTATTTTATGCTTTTTTCACCGTTCATTTACATTGTTAATGAGTTTAACTGTATTATTTCGCTGGATTAATAACGTCATTTCGTCCAAAAAATGACGTCATTTCACAGTAAAACAGTGAAAAATATCGATATATTTTTCACTGTTATTTTTCACTGTAAGTGTTTAAAACTGTGGAATACCAATTTTATTTCACTGATTTTTCTATATAAACCACAAGACAGCATAAAATAAACATATATACATCATATATATTACGTGTTACTAGACGAGGAGATTACACCAAGTAAGTGCCAATTGCTTGTTTCACTAATTAGTCATCTCTTGGGAAGGCGTGTGAAGCCCATTAATTGTTGTACAATTTAATGTAAATGACAGTCTACCGTTCATATACGTCCGTTGCATATGTCATATTACGTCACGATTGAGTGTTTCAATGTATATTAATATATGCATTTCAGTAGGGGGATCAGTTCACGTTAGACAACCGACCAGATAGGTCCCAGTTACTACTTGTCGCGGGGCCGTTAGGCCGCCGCATAGATCTTGTTCAGGATATTGGAAAATGTTAGAGTTTAAAACAAAACAAAAATAAATCGCAATAAAACTTGAAATGGACTTGTGTTCGTTATTGTGTTACACCGATTATGTGACATATGTTATCACTATAAAATTAATCCTGCACTTCTCAAAAAGGATAGAGCTATATGTAACGGATAAGTGTGTATAGGGCTTTCCGGACTGCTGGCCCAAGAATCTGGAACACTATTCCATTAGCGATCAGGCAGTCAGAAACATTGGATTTGTTCAAAAGAAACCTGAAGACATTTTATTTTAGGAAGTTTGACACACTGTTTTAAATTGTATAAACGTTTTAATGTGCTCATTTAATGTGTGTTAAACCCCACAATCAATGCACTCACTAATTAATTCATTATTTATTTATCTACTTATTGATTTTTTTACTTAATTTAAGTAGTGTTTTGTTTTATTTATTTAGTTTGGTTATTTTAAAGTGTTTATCAGATTTTAGTTACTGCCTATATTTATATGGTGTCAGCTTTTTACCTCGTAACTTTTATGAATTTTATGTCATATTTACATGTACAACGCCATTGAATATGCGCGCATAAAAATAGGCGTTTAATCAAATAAATAAGTTTCAAGTTTCAAGTATAACGCTTAAATACTTATATTGTTTTCCAATACCACCATAGATCACAGTCATGCAAAAACAGTATTAATTGCCACATATGTTTTAGGGGGGGGGGGGGAGGGGGGCACACAAACGGCTAAGAAAGTGTACCTGTTAAGAATACTTTGATCGTTTAAGAAAGAAATCTGCATTTTGAAACAGGAATTGATTTTCCTTTATTAAAATTTACGTGGGGAACATCAAGGCCCAGAATTGCTGGCCTAAATTGACTCTCAGATACTTATGTGATCTGAGCTGGGATATAATTTTTCAAGACTATACTGGTACAAGGAGTAAAACGTGTTGTTATTGACAGAAGTCATCATGGGTGATTTTGATGTTTTCTTTATCTGCTTCAAACAAAAACTTTAGATGAACCCTTTGAGCTCATTTAAGGGTACTTATAGTTTTAATAGTAGTTGATCTTATTTATTAAGCAATAGTTATATTACAGCAATATGTATGTTCAGATTGAATAATGCACTACCAACTATAGCACTCATTATATCGAAATGTTGAAAAAAAGCGACAAGTATATGAACTTCACTGAAACACAAATTATACTAGAGACCTTATGTATGACTAGTGAGCCGTGACTTGAACGAATATGATATGATTACTTGTATAAGGTCTGGTATCTATGTGGTCTTTTATTAATCATATGTCTGATACCTTGATATGAGAACATATATGACATCAGTTAATTGTAGCTTGTGTATGTTACATGTATGCTTTTGGGTAAATATCATTATCATAGTTGACACAAATTATTTTATAATGTTGCATATTAAAAGCTTATGGCTATGCATCGCCGCTTTTTGGAACGGTTCATAATTAAAAGATAGGAGTCAATTATTTCGTATTAAAGTTACAAAAGAATCCTTTTAAAGTTAATTAAACGTTTTCACATTATTAAACAAGAGAAAGCTATAATGCAGGTACAAAGCATTATTGAATGGAAAACTATTGCAATTTACTAATTAGCTGTTGGAACATAAGTCATTTTAAATATTTACCGTCATATTCACCTGATGACCGCTCAACAGCTTGTCATGGTTATTAAGATCTTTTTGAGTCTCTTCATATTCTTGTTCCAATTGCGCTTCTTTTTCAATCATCTGCTCAAGTTGGTGACTGAAAACGCAACAAAACCTTTTCGATAGTTGTCAATACTTATCAAGCATAAACATTTATCTATTTCCATGTGAGGAAAATGTCATAGATTTGTATGTACTTGAGTGTGATGCGAGTTCATTCTGTTTATAAATATATATACGTTTATTATACAAAATTATCTGTTCGCTTAAAATGTTGTTCATTGTTTTTGTCGTTCTACATCTTATAGTTCGATTTAGGATGCAGACCTATGCTTAACGTTTGAACTCTTAAAAGGTTACAGACATTTGTAAAGGTTCTAACTCACTAACTGTCACGAATCACGCTAAAAATTCCAAATTACTTATGTTTGACAAAAACTCTATATGTGGTATGTTAATCCCTTTATACGTAGATACGTTTGGGTTTCTTACTTATAATCAAATATAAGCAGTTTATTTAATTAATTCACTGGCTGCGCTTCAATGCACAGGCAACTTAAGCTTTTTTTATTGTATCATCTTTAGCATGACTATCAATAGTTAATATATACTGATGGCGGAAAAAATGTACACCCATGTTGTTAATCGACATATTGCTGACACCATAATATCCATTGTTTGTACCATAATTGTGTTAACCTTTACCTTGCTAATCAGCTGAGTCAAGCGAGAGGGTATCGCGTTGTATGTTTTAGCTATTTTCCATTAAACATAAATTGAATTATTGTGTAATATAAACATTCTAAGGTAATTCTTTTTCGGTAAACATTATAACTGAGTTAATGTCGAAATGTATGAAAACTATACTTTATAAATATACATGTTAGAATATAAGTTAGGTTTAAATGGCCAAATTCAAACTTTGATGAGAATCTCTTTTTTGTAATGCAACAGCGATTCCAATAGAGAACGTTTGAAACAAAAGAAGGAACAAACCTGGGTTCACTTCTAACTCCTAAGGTCACAGCAGACTTACGTCTCAGTACCTCGACAATGTCTTTCAATGTGCTGCAATGATACAACAGTTGGGGAGTATTGTATTCATATGTTTTCGTGTATTGCAGGTTATAAACGTTGTGTATTAATTTTTAGAAAATTCGGGTTCGATACAAAAGCGCATCAGTTTGTTGTAAATAGAGACGATATTACGAAATCTTACTTCACTCTGTTTTGCAGTATTTTTTTCTTCTTCTTCAGGATGAAAATGTGTTCTTCTTGTGTTTCAATTCTGTATAAATTTGATAATAAATGACATGCATCACGTGCAGATAAAAAACTTTTAAATATTAATTTAACCGTAAATGGTTCCAATATGGTAATGTTCATAAGACTATTATTTGTTTAAAATGTCTAATATAATAATGCAATATAGAGCTAAACCATCACATTTCGCGATTTAAACATCTGTGACAAGAAATATTCACGCAATTGTTTATTTATGATAATGCCAAAATTTAAAAGCGTTATGATATTAATACAGTATTTTATTGCGATATTTACTGTCGTTGCCATTTGTTTCTGTCCTCTTTACTGCAAGACTCCACGGACCTAGAAATGTAAAGAATATATAACACAAATATTAGTAATTATTATGGTTATAATTAAAATTCGTTATGAGGATAATGATAATAATAATTATAATAATAATAATAAAAATAATTATTATTATTATTATCCTTCTTCTTCTGCTTCCTCTTCTTCTTCTCCTTCTACTTCTTTGTCTTCTTCTTTTCCTCCTCCTCCTCCTCCTCATCACCATCATCGTCATCATCATCATCATCATCATCATCATCATCATCATCATCATCATCATCATCATCATCATCATCATCATCATCATCATCATCATCATCACAATCATCAAATATAACAAAAAATTGAAGACATTACTCTTTCAAAACATTTCAAACTGTTTCACACTGTTGATTAACAAGACAAATGCTGTATTTTTATGTAAAAAGAAAAGGCATTACACTTTATTATTAGTTTTACTTAACGTACTGTAATGACAAATTTAGTTGTTTAATATCTTCTTCTCTGCGTGCTATCTCTTGTTGTAGAAGGTCCATTTCCTTCACAAAAGTGTCTTCGTTTTTCACACATTTATTTCTCATATCTTCTAATGATTGTTGTAGGAGGTCCAATTCCTTCACAAAAGTTTCCTCGTTTTTCTCACAGATCTTTCTCATGTCTTCTAATGATTTTGCTATCGGCAGAAGTTCCCTGAAATCAATAATAACCACCATGAAAAAGATTTTGATCATACGTTGCATCTGCACCAATGTTCAATCAGACTCTTATGCAAATGGTTTTGCTTATTTTAGCAACTCGATAGGATACATTTAACTTATAAATGTAATTCAATTGTACTTACAATAGAAAAACTCAAAGTTTTCGTTAAATGAAAACTTTTTATATTGAAATTTAACCGCGTATATTGAGAAATACATGTAATGCATACTTTCAAATTCTACTTTAATTTGTTGAAGATCATTTTACAGTTTAAATAATTGGAACTTAAACATGAGGAAGTTGAGTTTGGTGAGCCTTTACCAAAAGCTTGGTCTGAAAAAAATAGGGAAAAGGTTTTTCCTCTTAGAAAGATGTCATTAAATTACAAGCGCAATCATTTTCCTCTACTAGTATGTTGCACATTTTATTAATAGGCGTCAAATGAAGTTTGTTTAACTGGGTATGTATTTTTTTTAAATGATTGTAAGTTCTTATTTATAAATTTAAATTCAAACGAGTTATGTAACATAATAAAGTTTAAAATCACCATATTTCGTGATACGTGATATCACGTATAAAAAATATAGTATAATTAAAAACTTAAGTTATTTCAGAAGTTATCAATGAATCATTTAGCTAATTACTGATGTATAAATCATTTACATAAACAAAAAATTAAAAAATCAACGCCAGCATGTATTTTTGTTAAACACAGGAAACTATCAATTTCCCGCCATTTCATGATTATACCAGCATATCATGTTTTTATATACAAAAGCCGATAATGATTGGAGAACTAACCTAGAATGGTCTGTGGATATTCGAGATTTTAACATTTCACATTCCCTCATTCGCTCTTCATAAAAGCCCGGTTCCATTTGAATTATTTTATCCTGAAACAAGTGCAACATATATAGCCATTATTTGCTGTTGATATACAAGGGATAGAATAAAGGAGACGCCAATGTTCCCGCACATGCATCCTCGAATTAACGGAAGCAAACGTGATAAATTTAAAAATTTCATTCTAGTAGTCGTCCAAATTGATATGAAAGGCATAATATTGCCGTTGTGTAGTGCATGCGGTGTCCGCCTAGCGACCTGGAGGTCCCGGGTTCGATCCTTACTCACGTAATCTCCCCCTAAATATCGCAAGTTGTGGTTGTACTAAGGAAACGCAATCAAGAGCTCCTCAACAAGCATTGGTCTTTGGATGCAGTCGAAACAAAAATTCGTGAGTTAAATATTAAATAAATAAATAACATACTTTTTGTTAATGTACTTGTTTCACAAATTTGATGAAACAATAGCCGTAGCGAAGTTCATTTGAGCGATCTTGATACGGAAACTAAAATATTAGTCGTCACGATTTTTAAACGGTTCATGAACAACGATAAGTGTCGGGATAATTTTGACGAGCTAAAATAAAAGTTGTTGTTCGTACATATGTGTCTATCTACCTGGCTAACATTAAGAGCTGCTTCCAGAACACAGATCCTGTCCAACAGACGTCGGACATGATAATCCTGATCTTCGAACATCTTTTCCGCTTGTCTCAAGGATAACTGAAATTTCGCTGATTTTTCCTCAAGCGAACGCATATCATTTGGTTCCTAAGAACGGATATAAAAAAAAGACATGACAGCAGACGTGCGAATTTGTTTATAACACAGTGGGATACAGCATAATCAGTATATTCGATGTTACTAAATAGTTTGAATGGAACCTTTACCAGAACAGGTTAAGGAAACAGACTGATTATGATGCCTAACCTTGAAAAGAGATAACTTCAAACAAGACAAATCCGGAAAATTCCTGTTCTCTATAATGTTGTTTCCTAGTCTTTAAAATATGTTGATATCAGTTATATTCAAAGTTAAACGTTCTGTAAACTCGTTGAACTAAATAATTTGATAGTCGATATTCCATAATTTGTCAACAAGCTTTTTCTCAAATTAAAGAGAAATTTTACTTATTCGGATTCATTTGTTGAGTTACCTGCATCCGGAGAAAGATTTCCTTCGCTGCAGATCTTAAATCTGAGAATATCTTAACGCCGCTAAAACAGTTAAGCAACAGGTATAAGGACTGTTAAAGGGGCCTTTTCACAGATTTTGGCATTTTTTAACTTATTCATTAAATGCTTTATATTGATAAATGTAAACATTGGATCGTAAAAGCTCCAGTAAAAAATCAAGAATAAAATTAAAAAAAGGAAAAGAACATTGCCCGGAGCAGGATTCGAACCAGTGACCCCTGGAGTCCTGCCAGAATCCTGAAGTAAAAACGCTTTAGCCTACTGAGCTATTCCGCCGAGTACACGTACTTGACGTATTTTATACCTTATATAAGCAATCTTCGTAGTTGCACACAATTTAACGACAAAATCAAAACTCTCCAAATTATTCAATCGTTTCGCGTTGCAACGCTTTATAATTTTTAGGTTTTAAAATCGTCAAAAGATGCATATAATGGCTATATTAGAGCATGGTAAATGTTCAGTATTACTGTTTCCTCACTTATATCATAACTAAAACGAAAATTTGCTAATCTGAAACAACTTTTTTTAATTTTGTCAATTTACCAAAGCGTGAAAAGATCCCTTTAAGAAATCTTATAATTTAAATTGGCCAATTATAAACAATGTATGAGTATATTTATAAATAAATATGTGCATATCCAAGATTTAATATATTTAACCATACCAACATTCAAATATACATATGTGGATACGATACACCGCCAAATGTATGGTATATAAAAGTTGTCAATTTATACAATATCTCACAAATGTATGTGTTCATGTACCTGGGTTGCTTATTCATATCGTTGTCAACGTTACATATTTCTTGTCTCTGAAAGATAAACACAGTAAAAATAATACTTTATAAGACACTGTTTTTTTAAATGGATAAAAACAATGGTTCGATGAAAGCAGAAAATTGGTAAGAATGACTGGTGCTTAATGTGAATTCTACCATCATCTGTATACATGTATCATGTAAAACTGCGGTGTACAAGAAATAATACATTAAAACATGATAATTTGCCAACAACAATCGAATGAATTCCACATTGTATAATCGATTGGAACAAACAAAAAATAATAGCCGAACTAAGTTGGAAGATGTTTGCAAACAATGTGAAAATATTTATGTCTATTATGTCGATTATAAACGTTGTGATATTGTTACGATGTCACACAACTATATCTTTAGTAAAAAATACATTTAAGTTATTTCATGTATTTACATCATACCCTTTGATACGTTCTTACATAAGACCCACTAGACGGTAGTTAAATTATTTAAGAGGTCATTCCATTGCACCTATTGGTATCTCCCGTCCAGCGTATAATTTTTAATATTCTGTCTTGAAAATTAATACAGTACGTGTTCATTTTTCAATGTAGTTGATGGTAATGCATCCGCTCAATGCATTTATATTTATGTGCCTAACTGAAAAGGCTTTATTTAAAACTACTGTACACAAAGCAAGAACATCTTTATTTATTTTAAAGACACTTTGCTAATGAATCATTTTTATCAATGGAGTTCTTATGACATAGGTTTTACCTCTCCTGAGCACACTGTGCTCATGGTGAGCTATGAGATACCGTGTTCGTCAATGACGTGTCCGTGTGTCCATTTGTCAACTTTATATAAATAAGAAATCTCCTAAATTCGTTTTGGTCCGTTGATTTCTTAAGCCATGCGGCCTTTTGAAGTGTTTTTAACTAAACAATCTCATCTGAAACCCCATGGTGTTAATGTTTAATATTTTGTTTGTACCATAGTTGTGTAGCATCTTCAAAGCTTATTAAAATTATGCTCCAAGAGCAAAAAAGAGATCAGCCCCGAAGATCACCGCTTAAATATACACTTATACATATATATGGAATGTCTTTGAATTTTCATTTTCATAAACTTTAAGGCTTAATGCTTTAATGCTTAGTGTTTAGCATCATCTAAAGGCCCTGCAATAGTGTTTTCAAATTATGTCCCAAAATGTCAAAACTGGTCACGCGATTAGATTCACCAGTTTTCAGTTTTCGTGTATATATAAAACCCTGTAAAATCGTCATATCTAAAAGCGCAAATCACAGGTCTTTCGTATTTGGTATGTAGCATCTTTTATAGGTATTCCACAAAAAATGTTCATAAAATATATCCCTAGATCCCTTTTTGAAAACCTTTAAAAATCAACATGTCTAAGATCTCAACGCCATGGCTTTAATATTCAATATAAAACAAAAATATACAGGTCGGCTACACAGTTTGTAAAAAAATGACTTTGGGTACACTCCGGTTCACACTGGAAAACTTTACCGGGAAAAGCGGGGGTTTAAATTATGACAGATATACTGCAAAATACTTATTTTTAATGAATTCGACATTTACAGTTGTTGTTGGGACACATAGCGGCATTAAAATTTGGCGACATTAGTACGGCCAATGCGTCAATGCGGCAGTTTTTTTGCGATATTTAGCGTTGGACGTGACCTTGAGCGTCAGCCTTGCGATGTATAACGCCAAGTGCGCCATTAAGCGAGTGTGGAATATTTGACGTTGCTGAACATAAACAATACACTGTAAGGCGTAAGATTGATATAACATTAGTAGTATTTCACGATAATGCAGAAAGGCTGTATTATATGGCGATGGTCAACAGATTAATAAGTAACATTTCAAATAATAAAGCCTTACCGTTAATGTTGTGTCCGACCTTTGTTCGCGTGGAGCAGACATCTTTTGTCCAATCGCGTTGTGACTATCCGACAGTGTTTGACACTAACGGGAGTCCGGTAGTTCTACACTCCTTAAAATGAAACTCGGACTCTTAATTTTGTGTCAAGGAAGTCGGTTTGACTCCTTCAAAATCATCTTTGAATTATAATAAATCCTTTCGTTTACTTATTCGTTTCGAAAAAATCAGAATGCCTTCACAAATGACATCTTACTAAGAATAGTCGAACACTGTCTATAAAATCTTTAAGCTGCGTTTGTTTATGGTCACATTAAAATTGTAATAATTTAATATTCACCTTGTACATACTGCAGAAGAAAGTATTTAATACCAAGTAATTTCCGCACACTTCAACCACTTCGTGGGATCCGTAAGATTTCTTCTTAACAAGGAAGATTATAGACAGCTGGTCTATTGATAGTGAGATGTGTCAATTCAAAACCAAGTGATGTCGGAAGCTTAGACAAAACTACTACAATACACTCATATTGACTACGCACTTGAATAAGTATTTTCTTTTATCCTATGAAAACGCTGTCTGGGCAACACGTTTGTTTTCAGAAGATGCATTGCGAATACTTATTTATGTATTATTATGATGAAAATACTTTTATTGTCTATAAATATTGTATGTAAGCGCACAAAAAAGAAATTTTGTTTACCCGTTTTTGTCAAACTACTTTGAACGTCACGGACCCCAGTCTATTGAAAAAAATCGGTGAATAAAAACCATTTTCACAAAACTCTGGCATAGCTTAGACAGATGTACCTAGCAAGAGTCCTTATTAGATAGAATGAACACAACTGCTTACAGTAAGCTTATGGGATGACATTTTGCCTATTGTTAATCATCGTTTCTAAATTGTCTGTTGTCAAATTGTACATTTTTAATACTAGAGATTGTATTTATTTCCAATATTCGCGAAACTTTATGAGAAGATCGGTCTAAATGACTTTTGGGTAAATTAAAAAACTGCGTTCAAATACTAGATTGCTATGTGAAATTATGTGAACAGTTTCTGAACATTCCGGAAGCTACATGTTTATCTAATCCTTATGAAACTTGCTCAGAACGCGTTTTCTAATGGCACATCTGCTGAGTTTGAAAACGGTTGAGGTCGACTGAAAAATATGAGTGTCATTGGGCTAAGGCGTTTTCCTGATGTGGGTGTTGTGGAACTTTGTGAACAATCTAGAAGTCCAATGTTTTACAAATCATCATTGAAATTCGCAATTGTATCCGTCCGTTCCAAAATAAGACTTAAGGTAAAGTTGTTTAGGGAGGAATTTTATTGAAGTCATTGTTGTTGATCGTTCGGCTCTTCCGAAGTTGTAAAGTGTTTTTAAATAATCGCCTGGGGTTACAATTTTCCCCTCCCTGATGGTTACTTGCTCTATATGTATGGAGAAAACACTTTAAAAATGTCTTCTCTGAAACCGCAAGATCAAAAAATTTGGTTTGTGGCATGTATCATTCTATTGTTGTCCTTCACCAAGTTTTGTTTAAAAACCGTCCGTTGGGTAAAAACCTGCCACGCCCAAGAATGAAGACATTTATTTACGTGTAGACTTACACAGTCCGGAACTAAAATTATTTATAACGACTTGTATAGCAAATATCGATAACTTCGAAAATCGTCATATTTGAAACCGCAAGTGTCAAGGGTTTGATACTTGGCGTGTAACTTAATTTAGTTTTCCTCTTTTCTTCTTATAAGTTCTCTCAAATTATGTGTCTGGGGTCAAAACTAACAACACGGAAGTCCGTTCCAATTCAATTATGAAAAATCCCGTTTCGCGAGATCAGAATGTCTGCACTTTTGACATCCGACAAATATTCCACTCATCCTTCTGCTTAAACACAATAATCGACAAAACAAAACAATAAGAAATTATTTATTTTGGTTCCTTGTCGCAGCATTTGCGAATAATTATAGGGGAAACTATCGAACTATAAATCTTGGTCTTTTTTTTCTCGGATATCTTCTCTACAAAAATCTAACTTTCGCTGAACAGTCTCTAATCACTATAAAAATAATCACAAAACCCTAATTGTTTACACAATGCACAATGTGCCTAAGGCACTGAAGATGGGAACGACTGTGAATAAATAACCCAATGTCTATATCAATTGATAATTTCAGGGGCTTTGTTGCCGTTTGTTTGCTTTGTTATATAATGTTAAATAGTATGGTTTAAATGAATAATGCAATTGACTCTTACACCCAACTCCGAGGAACAACAAGCAAGCATATATATAAATGCATAATAGAAAATAGTATTTTCTAAAACTTACACTAATTAACTTTCATATCGCTGTCATTTGCTAAATAATTTTGTAACCTGTGATAACAAATGACAAACATTTTGAACAGCAGTCACTTTTAACTTCGATCTGAAACCAAACATAAAAGATAATTTAACAATTAACAATTAACAAGTCGAAAGATAAGGTATATAAAAAGGGTCAAATTTTTGGACTTCCTGAAGTATGGTCGGACTCCTAAATTTTAGAAGAAGGGAGTCCAAATAACTCCTGACTCGGAATAGTGAGTGTCAAACACTGCCTCTTGGATACGCTTGCACTCAACTATGTGGAAATGTCTGAAAATAAACATGCATCACATTTAAACATCTTCACATTTTAAACATCTTGAGCGTACATAGAAACTGCATACAAGTAACCATGATCCAACACTTGAGTAAGGCAATTATACAGTAAATATTAATGAGTTCGTTTAGCCAGTGGCCTAGACCCATTTTCCAGAATTTTACTAGCCGATGATAAATAAACTACAAACAGAAGGACCAGAGTCACACTCAAATGAAAATATTAAAACGGTGGCTACTGCAGAAGCAAGCTGATTTCAAAGCTCGATCTAGTAATTTTTGTATTTGTTCGCTATCTTTCGGACATTTTCCCAATTTCATATTCCCAATTTCATTTTCCTCACTTATTTCAAATGAATACGAAATACGAATACGAAATCAACTGAATACGAAATCAACCTCCGAAATATTATGGCAACAATATAGACAGTGAAATTAAACGTCAGAGGCTGATGCGTGTATTTTCTCACAAAAACAATATTCAATTAATAAAAAAAATTGTCAATAATAATATGATGATAACTATTTTAAAGTCTTCATAATTATAATAAATGTGATGATATAGTTAGATTATGATGATGATGATGATTATAGTGATGATGTTGATGATGATGATAGTGTTGAGGAAGATGATGATGATGATGATGATGATAAGTTGAATGATAATGAAGTTTGGTAGTATTGTTATTACTACTAGTATATTATTATTTGTAATATAGTTATTGTAAATAAAATAGTTATAATAATTAGTATTGTAACACAAACATGTATTATCGTTTTAAGCAGTAGTATAGTTATTATTTTGATAATTGATTTATTATTAAAATAAATTCAGTTTTTATTAATTTAATTACTTTAATCATGTGTTGTATTGTTTGCAAGTAATAAAATATATGTATTTTTATAATAATGATACTTGTCATTATACTATATTAATTACATTTTTAATGCAATTATTGATATAATTATTATTATTTATATTTATTACTTGTATTATTATTATTATTTTTGTTGGTCATTATTATTATTATTATTATTATTATTATAATTATTATCTTTGTTTTCATAATTAATTAATTATTTATTATCTGCTCCACGCTAACTGAATATTCAGTATTCGGTTCTCGTGATGAAGATACACTATTAATGAGGCTTATCATTGCAAATATGTCTTGTAATGACAGCGGTGAATACGTTTGCTTTTCCACATTGAACACAGGAGCCCAAGCGAAGACTACACTTTCTGTTCAAAGTAAGTCTTTCTGAATAACTGAATTCAAGAAGTCAAAGTGTGAAATAAGGAAATTTCTTTTGAATGTTATCGTGTTCAAATAAAACATTGTATTCGAAATTTTGCTGTTATTATATATTTTAACCTGTTATCTTGTATATATAAGTTATTACATGATCAAATGCTCGGCTCGTGACGTATTGTAAAGCACCTTTTTCACATTGGATATGTTCTCAAATGTGGGAACATATTGCTCATTAGGGCTCCCAGAAATACCAATATTGACAATGGCAGTGGAGATAATACATAACAAATTCACCAAAGCTGATCGCCCTTTCATTTGCCAAGGACAACTCGGCATTCCTCCAGAAGTACTTTCTATAGAAATCGACATTCAAAACGAGTTTGATTTTTTTTTGGATCTTAACAATAAAAGCAACTCTACCGCATCGATTGTTAAAGAGGAAACCATTCCAGCATCCTGTTGAACGTACCAAAAGTTATATGTTGGCTTTCATAAAGCAGATGTTTCAATCAACCATCGCAAATTTCGTTGTTCAATTAAACCGTCCTTGGAGTTGCCCAACGGTGACGCGAAATACTCCGAGGGAGGGGTAATAAAGGTTGTTCCAGGTATGTACATTTAAAAAGCAATTTATAGAAAAGGAAGTATTTATTATGAAAACAATTTACAACGCACAAGTTATGCATTCACAAATAGAATTGACATTTAATAAAGCAGACAATACCAGAACAAAATGTGTTAATAGACATGTCGTCATGGGTCCATATGTTTATAATATTCCCTTAAGCTGCACAGTTGGAAGTTAAACGGTCCTAAACTTGCGACAATGTATTCCAATAATTCACTTTAGACACGTGGTGTGAAAACATGAATGAAACGAATATCATCGAACATCCATATCTCTGCCATGTTGGAGTCATGTGCAACGCTGATGGTGGCATTGCAGGCGACTCTGCAATAAGACCCAGTGCCGTAATTTTACAACATATCTTTGCACGGAATGCTTGTGTGATAAGAAAGGCATGCATATATTTCAGTAAACATATGTTTTTATGATTATTTCAATATATAATTTCTTAAATTTACGAAGTTTTAACACATTGAATCTATGGGTTTTTTATTATGAAGACCAAAGATTCGAAATAAGTTTGTTTTTCGATATCTCCTTCACACAGCATGTTTTCAAATGCAAAGTATTCTTTACAATTATATGTAGCTAATTTAAGGTTTGCATCTTGTTTAAGGACCAACAATCGTGACAACGAGTAAGTATCAACATAAAATAAAATATGGCAATTTTTATATGTTAAAAATGTTCAGGAGAACGGTATTTTTTGTAAAATATTAGCCATCGCCTGTTTACACCGTTATCGCAATTCGACAAGCATTGCGAGTTTTATTGGGGAACAGTTGTCTGTCTCGTGTATGCTGATAAATGTTGATACAGTCAATCAACGGAACGTAGCAAATATGGAGGAAGTCTTTACTCTCAATCAAATCCTGGAAGTTCCGTTGTGGTGAACCCGGGCATGAACCTAACGATATCAAGAATAACCATCAACTTAACACGTCCCTTGACCAACTGTACCATTGAAGGCTTGCATACTATCGGTATCAACAATGGGACATCTGCAATATTTCTAGTGTGGTTGATAGTTAGATATAATTATGAATAAATAGTTTTAATAATTGTATTAGTAAAACACTAATGACACATATACAATACCTTCATCATCTGGCATTATTTGTATTTCGAATCGGTAAGAAAGTATAGTAAATATATATCGGTAATCTCGGACATAAATGAACGCTTTTTATGTAAACGGCTGGATGAATGCAAACAGGTATGTTAATTTCATTTTATTACATATCATTAAAGGAAACGTCTATGTATCCGAAATGTTATCATTATAGAAGAGCCGAAAGTCCCAATCTTAACCAAACCGACAACTGTTTGGCTAAATCAACCATTTCAAATAACCTGTGTTGGGAACGTGGGGCGCACAACAGGCGGGAATGCACGCTCTAGCCTTTACATCGAAGTTAAAAAGGTACATACAATCAACGATTAAGTGTTTGAAAATAACGTTGTTCTATTGTAATGAACTTCAATATTCATTTGATATTGCTAGAAAGTTCTTGCAGAATTTCTTAGTATTAATTATCAACATGTCAGTTTTACCTTACGTGTTTCAATACAAATATTCGTGTTGAATATAACTTAAATTTCGCGTAGATGAAATTTCAGAATGTTTGTTCGCCGTTGCGATATGAGAGCCTGCTTCGATTTTCAGGTATGCGAAGAGCTAGTTACTTATATTGGCAAGCCTTAAAATTGTTCTGAATTGTGTTCGTGTGCAGGCTCTGCAACGATGAAGCAAACTGCAGTTCAGAGCTGTAACAACTCCGAGGTCCGCTGTGTTGCCAAGAACGCCAGTGGGGTTATTATTTTTAGTTCTGCTTTCAAGATGATACAATTGCCTAATACAGGTAGTTTTTCAGAAAATAAATATACGTATAAAGTAAATAAAAACATTGCCGTTGCACACCGTACAATTTTTAATAAAAAATCTATGGTAAACTAACTTCTTTAACAACTGTTTGTCTTAATCATTTTGCTTAACAATATCATTTATTTTTTAACGGAGCAAATACAAATATAGTATTCATAATTTACTTATGCATGTGTTTCAGTTGTTGTGAGTAAATCTTCGTTAACACATGTCTGTTAATCATCCTTTCCATTCACGTGTACTGATGGGACCAGTAAGTTAGTTACAAATTGGATGTTCCGTGGGTGTGATTGAAATGGTCATACTTTGATCAGCACATCACTTGACCACTGACAACTGAGTAATTAAATGTGCATTATGTATTTCCCTATATCAATTACCAAACAAACTTACAAAACCTCCTTGAGTAGTCAATGAGGCGTGAAAAGAATATTGACCAGGACGTAACAAAAATAATGGTGATGCATGAAATGAGTATTTATATGGATGCTTTAACAAAAATGGTCATGAATTGTTGTATTCATATTTATCTTACATTTAGAGACTTTGATGAATGATACACATATCTTTAAAGCCACATAAATACTCAAAATCAAAGACGATATCCGAAAATTTACGTGCAAACGCGATATTTGATTCAAGAAACTCGTGAGAATTGCGCCGTGCTTCCGACGCTGCCCGAATCAAATCTCGCGTTTGCTCGAAAATGTTCGGTTATCGTCGCATGAAATTCACATAAACTATATTGTGACACAAAAATAAAAACAAGCATTTTGTATATCGTTAAATCTATGTTACCAGAACACGTCTAGCGTTGAAATGTGGCTATGTTTATAAGGGACACTAAATTGTTTGGGTTTACTTTATTTTACGAAGTATTTTACTAAAGATTCGTTGATTATTTTTTTTATATGGCTTTAATGAGCAATCCGTAGATAATTTACCGAGGCAGTCTTCCATTAGAATAGTAGGCATGTGTTGTAAGTGTATACTATGTTGTATAAGTGTTTTGTGTTTTACAGGATAACCAGACATATATAGTCTAATATTCAAGAAAGTTGGTCAGAATATTTTTTATTATGATAGCTCGGCTCGAAAATGTTTCTGATCCGTTTAAAAGACATGGTCGACAAAGAGGCGGGTCAGATTTTCTAAAATGGCTGTAGTGAAACAATGTTAACACTCAAGAATTCACATTTATGGGCGTATCTTTATTAAGCTTAGTCAGAATATTTTTTCTTCTTATATATCGGTTGACTTGTAAAATGGTTGTGGTTCGAATAAAAACATTCCACTAGGGAAAGGGGTGGGGGCGGGGCAGTTTCCCGTAGTAAAACAATAAGCTGGTTACCACTCTAGAGTGCACAATTTTAGTCCAATCTTCATGTTATTTAGTTTGAGGATTTGTCGTAATGATTTCTGAGTTGTTTTTTTGAAAATTAGTTCCTGTTTGTTGAAAAATATGGCCGCCAGGGGTCGGGTCATATTTCCGTATGTGGCTGTATAAAAACCTTGTTAACACTCTTGAAGTCACAATTGTAGTCAAATATGCATAACATTAGTTAGAAAATTTGTTTTAAACATATCTAATCCGTGTTTGAAAATGGTTCCGGTTCTTAGAAAAAATGGCTGCCAGAGAGCGGGGCAGTTTACCTTCTACGGATTTAGTAAAACCTCTCTAACAGTCTAGAAGTCACAGTTTTAGTCCAATCTGCCTGAAACCTTGTCAAAAATGTGTTAAGATGATATCTGATTCGAGTTCTAAAATGGTTCTGGTGTGTTGAAAAACATAGCCACCATGGCGAGGTACAGTTTTCCTTATATGGCTATAGTAAAACCAAGTGATTACTCTAATAGTCATATTATTTCCAATCTTCATTTTTTAAATTATTTTGTAAAAACAAGAGGATCCTGGGCCATAAGGAGCTCACCTTCGACACAAAGGAACTAAATTATTCTGACATAAATCAAATGTGACTTCTAGATGTTCACGAGATTTTTCTATAATTTGACCAATTGATCTAGTTTTATTTCAAATGACCCAGTTTCGAATATAGCATATATTTTGTTGCGACAATATTTATGTTCTTACAAACTTTCATGAATATTTGACGTCTAGAGTGTTCTATAGATATAACGAGGTGTTACAATAGCAATATGTAAGGAAAACTGCTCCGTCCCTTTGCGTCAATTTCTTTTAAAATAGCAGACCAATTTTCAAACTCAGCTGAGATATCTAAAGAAAAAACGTTCTGACAAAGTTTAATGAAGATTGGAAATAATATGACTATTAGAGTAATCACTTGGTTTTACTATAGCCATATAAGGAAAACTGTACCTCGCCATGGTGGCTATGTTTTTCAACACACCAGAACCATTTTAGAACTCGAATCAGATATCATCTTAACACATTTTTGACAAGGTTTCAGGCAGATTGGACTAAAACTGTGACTTCTAGACTGTTAGAGAGGTTTTACTAAATCCGTAGAAGGTAAACTGCCCCGCTCTCTGGCAGCCATTTTTTCTAAGAACCGGAACCATTTTCAAACACGGATTAGATATGTTTAAAACAAATTTTCTAACTAATGTTATGCATATTTGACTACAATTGTGACTTCAAGAGTGTTAACAAGGTTTTTATACAGCCACATACGGAAATATGACCCGACCCCTGGCGGCCATATTTTTCAACAAACAGGAACTAATTTTCAAAAAAAAACTCAGAAATCATTACGACAAATCCTCAAACTAAATAACATGAAGATTGGACTAAAATTGTGCACTCTAGAGTGGTAACCAGCTTATTGTTTTACTACGGGAAACTGCCCCGCCCCCACCCCTTTCCCTAGTGGAATGTTTTTATTCGAACCACAACCATTTTACAAGTCAACCGATATATAAGAAGAAAAAATATTCTGACTAAGCTTAATAAAGATACGCCCATAAATGTGAATTCTTGAGCGTAAACAATGTTTCACTACAGCCATTTAAGAAAATCTGACCCGCCCCTTTGTCGACCATGTCTTTTAAACGGATCAGAAACATTTTCGAGCCGAGCTATCATAATAAAAAATATTCTGACCAACTTTCTTGAATATTAGACTATATATGTGATATGTGAGTATAACTACCGACATATAGGGAAAACTGACTCCCTCTCTTCATTGTGGACTTTTATTCAAGGAACCAGAACCATTTCAAAACCCAGCTAAAATGTCATTGGGACGAATGTTATGACCAAGATTCATGAAGAGTGAACTACAAACTAGACATCTAGAGTGTTTAAAATGAAATAGTTTACGACGAACAAAAGACGTTCCCAAAAGCTCTCCATGAGTACACTGTGCTCAAAGGAGCTTCAAAATATAATCGAAAAGTAAAAAAATATGTTTCCGATGAAAGATTTAGACGGCGTGGGTAAATCAGTAATAGGAGATAAATCTAGATCAAGGTCAGCCAATACATCTTCTGTTATGTTTATTGTTCATTTCATGACTGTCGTCAAACAAGAGACATGATGGGAGGTACTGTTCTAAAGGTCAGCAACTGAGCTTACACATCGCCCACTGCTACGTTTACCGTTCGCTCAGTTAATGGTTATCGTCGACTATAAACGACAGTTCTAGATACAGTTCTTAAGGTCAGCCAACACATCTGCTGCAATTTTAATTGTTCATTACATGGCTGCCGTAAAACTAGAGTCAGGATGCGAGGTACATTTCTTTAAGTCAGAGACAGGATGCGAGGTACAAATTTTTATGTCAGCCATTACATCTTTTACTGTCACGTGTATTGTTCTGTTAATAAATGTCGTCAAACTAGAGGATGCAAAGTACAGTCTTAAAGGGACCTTTTCACAGAGTTTGGCATTTATTTAAGTTTGTCATTTAATGCTTTATATTGATAAATGTAAACATTGGATCCAAAAAGCTCCATTAAACAAACAATAAAATTACAGAAAGAAAAAAGCAATCCTCAACTGGGCTCGAATCACTGACCCTTGAATTAAAGGTCTTACGTTTAGACCGCTCGGCCATCCGTGCTCATACACTGAATTATGTATGTTATAATTTATATAAGCAATCCTCGTAGAGTCACAAAATATGACGACAACAACAGAACTCTCCAAATTATTCAATCGTTTCGTGTTGCAACGCATTATAATTTTTAGGTTTTTGAATCGTCAAAAAAAAATGCATATAATGGATATTTAGAGAATGGTAAATTTTCAGTATTACTGTTTCCTAACACATATCAAAACTACGACGAAAATTTGCGAATCTGAAACATTTGTTAATTTTGTCAATTTACCAATTACCAAAACGTAAAAGGTCCATTCAAGGTCACCCACAGCCAAGTTTTATGTCTGTTCCTGGCTGCCGTCAAACTAGAGTCATGATGCGAGTTACAGAACTTCAGGTCAGCCATTTCACCTGCTAATGACCTTTACTGATTAGTTAATGGCTGCCGTCATACCAGAAACAGGAGGCGAGGTACAGGTATTAATGTCAGCCAATAAATATAACTTTCACTGCCACGTTTAAAGTTCACTTCATGACTGACGTCAAACTGAAATAAGCATGCAGTTTTGTTTCCAAAAATCTTGACCAGCCTAGCTTCAAATAATAGCACTTATAAAATAAGTATAACGACGTTCTTGACAGCTTTATATTATATACGTCAAGAACATATGTGTATCGATATGCATGCCCTAATTGTCTGGACTATTAATAAAGTAAACACCACTTCTAAAGTTTTTATACATTTATTATAAAACAAGTTTACATACTGTTTATGCTTCAATTTCACTTTAAGCTTGATTTCTATAAATATATCTGTTCGTAACACCCCCCCCCCCCAATTAAGACATTATAATCAATAAAAAAGTGAATATATGTTATAACACTTTTTATTCTAAACTGCTTTATATTGCGCATCATAGTTTACGTGTAAACAATGTGTACATGCACATGTACATTTGTAGTCCAAATTAATTAACAAGTTTTAAATCAACTACCATGCATTTGTAGTGTTATGATAACAATACCTGGATTGCAAATGGAAAATTAATTAATTGTTATATTAAATAGTTTTATACTTCATGTTCAAAACCTATTTAGCCCATCAAGTCGCAACAATAAGAATGATTACTCTACACTTTTCCTTAATTTAATTTACTGAAAAAACGCACACATGCATTCTATGAGGACATAGCATTGACACATAAAAAACAACACAACTTGCGAAAACAGGAAAGAAAAAAGAAATAGCCTGCAAGAACAAAAGCTTTTGCTATATAAACAATACTAAAATATATAAAATCGCATTAATATAAAATCATCGCAAAGGTCAACATGTTGTTAATGAAATTTTAAAATACTACGTTCATTGATTTTATTAAAAAGTAATTGACGTACACTAAACATCCACGGACACAGAAACAAATGACTAGAAGCACAACTTTCAAAATCAAAAATGTTATTCCATAATCACCAAAAATACAAATCATTACAACTAATTTAACTGAATAATATGTACATATTTAACAAAACGATCATTTTATGAAATAACATAAAGTAAACAACACTGAAGAAATCCTGACAAATAAAAGTAATTTTCATTTATATACATTTACATTGTTATTTTTTATTGAATACGTTTGTATTCGTACGTTTAATAAAAACGTTAACAATAACAATCTTTAATTAGCCAACACAAATGTAAAATTAACACATTCAGAAACTACGATACAATTGGTAATATATTGTTACTTTTGTTCATATGTTTCCAACGATAGGAATTTACTTTTATTTAAATCCCGCAAGGTCTTTATTGTTGCATATTACTACAACCATAATTAAATCTACAACATTAATGCATTATTGTATAAGCTTTTTACCGTATGATTTTAAAGTCTATAACGAGTTCAATGCCAACCAGCGCCGGAACGTTTACTTGCGACTCAAAATTAACGAAAAGGCAACCAAGTTTGATTGTACGTAAGCAGTATTTCAATAAAAATGTTTATTTTGATATTTTTACATTATGCTTTTTTTAAGAAGTGAGGAATGGCAATTAACATATGTGTTATACCACACATTGATCGATGCTTTTATGTAAAAAAGATTAAAAAGAATACATGCAAAAATATTGTTTCTGTAAATGATTAATATTAGAATTATGACTAAAAAGGGACTTAATTAACACCGGAAACAAATATCCTAAATATAATCTCACTTAAATATGTTTTCTCGAATAAAAAATCTTTTACCGATCATAACTTTTTTGCGGCATGACAACGCTTAATTAACGCTAATAGCAACGCTACAAAGGGAGACAATTGAAAACGGAAACGGCATCGTATATTCTGTAGTTATTCCCCTTGCACATTGACCTGCTCCCGCTCGTCGCCCCAGTTCTTAATGGCTCCTCCCCTCTTCATCATGATCTCTCTCTTCCACAGCGGTAGACTGTCCCAGTCCTCCTCTAGCTTGCCTTCGTCCACGCTAGGTGGCGGTGCGGAGGACTTGACCACATCCGGTTGGTTTTGTTGCTGTAAGATATTTACATGCAAGACTTTGTTTTAACTTTTTTATTCTTAGCTCGATAACACCGTAATCTTTTATCTAGTGAGAAACTATCGAGATTTTTTCCTGGGAAGAACCAGTACTTGGCGTCGTATGAGAAGATCTTAAGAACGCCCCCAGAATGGGGATCGTACATGAGACAAAATATATATCGACTACGACAACTATACCTATTATTTATTCTGTATATACACGTATGTATTGCAACGCCCGATACGATACTGATACTCGTCTGCTTGTCATCGGCCTTTCTAAGACCGTTACCCCAGTTATATGTATGCTCATGTGTGTCTTGCGTCTTTGAGAAAGTGCCAGATTGGTCATGGTCACAATACATATATTCAACAATGAAACACTCACCTGTATGAAAATGTACTGTTTGTTCGAAACAAATACCAACGACAATCCTAAATCTTTAATATATAGGCATCACAATATCGCTTTACAAACCCATCTGATGCATCATTTACGTTCAACATCTCGCTCCTTGACAAAACGTATAAGTGACATATATAACACTGATCATATGGAATTCAACAAAGCATTTTGCAATGTGAAAACGCGTACTTACAAGCGAATACAGATGTCTTGTAGTCATTAAAAAAACTGTGATTATGTAAAAAAGCTATTAACAGCAAGGATATTCCTAAAAAAAATAAGGATACGGTTGATTGTAAAACGCTGAAAAGAAATTAAACATGTAATATTTAAACTTGAATACATTACTCACAATATAAGCATAAGCAACTAACAATTAAGTCAACGACACATCTAAAGGTTAATTAACATTTCGGACTCACTTTTAATACAAGAGTTGCTTTTTGTGCGAACACCTTAGGCACTTGGTTATCCTGTAAAACACAAAACACTTATACAACATAGTATACACTTACAACACATGCCTACTATTCTAATGGAAGACTTCCTCGGTAAGTCATCTACGGATTGCTCATTTAAGCCATAAAAAAAAAAATAATCAACGAATCTTTCGTAAAATACTTCGTAAAATAAAGTAAACCCAAACAATTTAGTGTCCCCTATAAACATAGCCACATTTCAACGCTAGACGTGTTCTGGTAACATAGATTTAACGATATACAAAATGCTTGTTTTTATTTTTGTGTCACAATATAGTCCATGTGAATTTCATGCGACGATAACCGAACATTTTCGAGCAAACGCGAGATTTGATTCGGGCAGCGTCGGAAGCAATCTGAACGCATCGGACAGTGGGCTACACCACACCAGACGATCGCCGATATGGCGGAATTGTCCGAGGAATCCCGATTGCGTCGGAAGCACGACGCAATTCTCACGAGTTTCTCGAATCAAATTTGCTCGTAAATGTTCGGATATCGTCCTTGATTTTGAGTATTTATGTGGCTTTAAAGATATGTGTATCATTCATCAAAGTCTCTAAATGTAAGATAAATCAAAACACAACAATTCATGACCATTTTTGTTAAAGCATCCATATAAATACTCATTTCATGCATCACCATTATTTTGTTACGTCCTGGTCAATATTCTTTTCACGCCTCATTGACTACTCAAGGAGGTTTTGTAAGTTTGTTTGGTAATTGATATAGGGAAATACATGATGCACGTTTAATTACTCAGTTGTCAGTGGTCAAGTGATGTGCTGATCAAAGTATGACCATTTCAATCACACCCGAGGAACATCCAATTTGTAACTAACTTACTGGTCCCATCAGTAGACGTGAATGGAAAGGATGATTAACAGACATGTGTTAGTTTAGTTTAAACCTTTTTATTTTAGCTCGATTGCATAGAAAGTAATTCCTACTTATTTGAAATGCTCTCGAGTCCGTTTCCTGGGCCTAGAACCAGTACTTGGTGTCTATATGGGAGATCGAAAGAACGCTCCCACAGCGGGGATCGAACCCGTGACCTCCCGGTCGCTAGGCGGACACCATATCCATTACACCACGGCGACCTTAAGACACGTGTTAACGAAGATTTACTCACAATATTCTAGTATTGAAAATGTTTAAAGCTATGAGTGCTATATTTATTCACAGAAATAAATAATTATTAAATTTAGGTTACAAAAACTACCCTAAATATGCTATAATTCACAATTGGGAAATAACTTACAACATAACGGTTTTCACTGCGCGTTTATTGCCGAGTATCATTGTTTAAAAAAAAAGATATTTCACGTGTTACGGATTTCCTTCCAATCCCGTGTATAAGTTGATGGTGGTTATTAAAAACCTCCAGTTGTTGTTTTTCTAGAAAATAATATTTTAACAATATCCCACTATAATTTAGCAATCATGTTGCTATTAAAAATAAATAAAAATGCTATACATAAGACAACAAAGGCAGGGAATAGTATGTAGAGAGACAAAGCGTAATGAACAAGCAAGCAAAAAGCTTATTTAAAAAAAACAATATAGAAAGCTTTAAATGGTTGCTTATATGCAGGATTATGGCATAAACATGGATACATGTATACTATTCTTTTTTGCTATGCTTTCAAAGCAAGCCAACTCACAGTGTCAGCCTTTACGACTGCTTGCTTTTTAGCTGGCTGAGCGGCAGGTGAAATTTGCACGTGACCCCCAGACCCCTGCACGGGAATTGTGGTGTTTGGCACATGCTTTGTAGGGGCCACGTGTTTTGAGGGCTCCACGTGTTTGGAGGGCTGCGCGGGAGATTTGGCTTGTTGAGGTACGGGTGATGGGGGTTTGGCATGTGCTTCTTCCTGCAAAGGTGCATCGTCGTGAAAGGCAAACACAACATTTATATGCAGGGTGTAAATCTATGCTGAATCAACACAAAAAACTTGACACGTTTTTAAGGTTATGAATCGCATATATATGGCCAAACAACACATGTATTGAACTACAATGCAATATGATATTGTTCATATGTGTATGCGAAATGTTCCGTTCATGAGTGTTTCCAGAAAAAAATCGACTTTACAGGCAAAGCAGGAATATTCAGTATAAAAGCAAATAAATACACAAGTAACTTTATCAAAATTGTAACGGTCAAGTTTCTTTTGTTCAATTATTATTTGCGATACGTACAACAACCCACGTATCTAACTTGTTACATGCGCAGCGATGCTTTTCCAATAAAGCTTAGGTATGTCTGCAAACTCTTTGCACACATGTTATGTGTCTTTGGAATTCATAAAACCACCAAGCAGTGTTCAGAGTTGATTTGTATACGCATTCTCTTTAAAAATAATGTGCAGTTCCCTTTTTAATCAGTGAGTATTAATATTCTTATTTTGTGGTTGGTTTGACATAAATGGTATTGTCAGAGCTGTGGTACAACAGTTTTAAACAAGAGGGCCATGTGCCCTTATGTAATCTAAGACCCACAGGAACTAGATTATTCTTTAAAAGTGCGAGATGCTTCATGAATATTGGACTAAAAAGTGACTTCTAGAGTATTAATATGTTTGTTTTTAAGTTGACCTAGTGGCCTAGTTTTTGAGCTCATATGACCCAGTTTTAATGTCAGTCGAGACTGGTACATATGTACTCTGAAAAAGTTTCATGAAGATTGGCCAATAAATGTATTTAACATAGCGTCAACAAATTTTCACTAAAGCCATATAAGAACGAGAGCGCCGATGGCGCTGAAAGCATAGTTGCAAGATACAGGGAAGTTGCTGCTGAAGTAAATGTTTAGGTCAAAATATACTAAATAGTTTCCTTATATGTTTCGATGTAAAAGCGACAACTTTGAGCGAAAATAAATACAACATTTTGCACATAGAGACCCCCATAACCATACCTTTTCTTGACGGGCATTCTTAGCTGAATCGATTTAAGCAATACAAAAGATATGTCATGTTCAAACCAAAAAAGAATTCGGCTCAAATCAAAATCGACTGTTTTTGCGCCTTTTTTTCGGCCGTTTTCAAGTGGATTGTAACCTTTTGCAGTGCCATTTTTTACTTTAATCTCATACTTTGTCCTATTTCAGGGATTTAGTAGTGAACACCTATGCTTACCCTATCAATATCTCCAAACGATAAAACCAGAACAACAGTCTAAAGTGTATAACATGCCTTCGAGGAAAATATGATGATTTGTTTATAAAGTACAGCCCTTCATGACTCGATTATTTAGTATATTGTAACCTTAACGATTGCTGATATCACGAGTCGCCCCCCTTGTTACCAAAATGTTCTATTTTTAGAAACGGGAATTCCAAATAGTGACGAATGTGAATGGTTACAAAATGACATAACTATGAAAATAAATACGTAGAATTACATTATTTCACGCATACCATTATGCAACCATCTGTTTTCTTTCCCGACTTGATACATTTACATATTTTACAGACACAACACTCGTCCAGAATTCGCGCGAATCCATTACAACCGATGCCACATTTAAACCGTTAGTTCTACTCGTAACGTTAATTTCTGGCTCAAAGTAAATCATTTTAACTTCAATTAACACATCTCTATTACTTTCAAACTCTACTTCATCAAATCCATAGAAAGGCAGGTCAGAATCCATGTCATAAATCAGAAAACATTCATCGTACTCCGCCATTTTTTTACACATTTTCAAAGAATAAAAGTGCTTTATGCCCCACTTTCTGCTGAGAATATGTTTTAATTTCTATTTATAATTAACCGATGAAATGTTACATATCCTTAAACCAGGGCCTTATGAATTCAGTTATGTAAACATTTGACCTCTCACAGAACAGTAAACAAAGGAAATAGAAATTAGGTGTGAGGTCACTATCAACAAGAACAGAATTGTTTTACGAACGAAATTTGTTTTAGTTTCTTAGAAGGTTTTTTCACGTAAAACGGTCTTAGAAAAATTCACTTAAAACGGTGTTAGCAATATTCTTGGAAGAAAACGTTAGCAAAACGTTTAAAAAAAAATTGTAAGAATTACCATATACTAAATTAAATAGATATTTCGTCTTTTTTATTGAATACGTTTGTATTCGTACGTTTAATAAAAACGTTAACAATAACAATCTTTAATTAGCCAACACAAATGTTAAATTAACACATTCAGAAACTACGATACAATTGGTAATATATTGTTACTTTTGTTCATATGTTTCCAACGATAGGAATTTACTTTTATTTAAATCCCACAGGGTCTTTATTGTTGCATATTACTGCAACCATAATTAAATCTACAACATTAATGCATTATTGTATAAGCTTTTTACCGTATGATTTTAAAAGCTATAACGAGTTCAATGCCAACCAGCGCCGGAACGTTTACTTGCGACTCAAAATTAACGAAAAGGCAACCAAGTTTGATTGTACGTAAGCAGTATTTCAATAAAAATGTTTATTTTGATATTTTTACATTATGCTTTTTTTAAGAAGTGAGGTATGGCAATTAACATATGTGTTATACCACACATTGATCGATGCTTTTATGTAAAAATGATTAAAAAGAATACATGCAAAAATATTGTTTCTGTAAATGATTAATATTAGAATTATGACTAAAAAGGGACTTAATTAACACCGGAAACAAATATCCTCAATATAATCTCACTTAAATATGTTTTCTCGAATAAAAAATCTTTTACCGATCATACCTTTTTTGCGGCATGACAACGCTTAATTAACGCTAATAGCAACGCTTCAAAGGGAGACAATTGAAAACGGAAACGGCATCGTATATTCTGTAGTTATTCCCCTTGCACATTGACCTGCTCCCGCTCGTCGCCCCAGTTCTTAATGGCTCCTCCCCTCTTCATCATGATCTCTCTCTTCCACAGCGGTAGACTGTCCCAGTCCTCCTCTAGCTTGCCTTCGTCCACGCTAGGTGGCGGTGCGGAGGACTTGACCACATCCGGTTGGTTTTGTTGCTGTAAGATATTTACATGCAAGACTTTGTTTTAACTTTTTTATTCTTAGCTCGATAACACCGTAATCTTTTATCTAGTGAGAAACTATCGAGATTTTTTCCTGGGAAGAACCAGTACTTGGCGTCGTATGAGAAGATCTTAAGAACGCCCCCAGAATGGGGATCGTACATGAGACAAAATATATATCGACTACGACAACTATACCTATTATTTATTCTGTATATACACGTATGTATTGCAACGCACGATACGATACTGATACTCGTCTGCTTGTCATCGGCCTTTCTAAGACGGTTACCCCAGTTATATGTATGCTCATGTGTGTCTTGCGTGTTTGAGAAAGTGCCAGATTGGTCATGGTCACAATACATATATTCAACAATGAAACACTCACCTGTATGAAAATGTACTGTTTGTTCGAAACAAATACCAACGACAATCCTAAATCTTTAATATATAGGGCATCACAATATCGCTTTACAAACCCATCTGATGCATCATTTACGTTCAACATCTCGCTCCTTGACACACCATATAAGTAACATATATAACACTGATCAATTGGAATTCAACAAAGCATTTTGCAATGTGAAAACGCGTACTTACAAGCGAATACAGATGTGTTGCAGTCATAAAAAAAACTGTGGTTATGTAAAAAAGCTATTAACAGCAAGGATACTCCTAAAAGAATAATGATACGGTTGATTGTAAAACGCTGAAAAGAAATTAAACATGTAATATTTAAACTTGAATACATGACTCACAATATTAGCATAAGCAACTAATAATTAAGTAAACGACACATCTAAAGGTTAATTAACATTTCGGACTCACTTTTAATACAAGAGTTGCTTTTTGTGCGAACACCTTAGGCACTTGGTTATCCTGTAAAACACAAAACACTTATACAACATAGTATACACTTACAACACATGCCTACTATTCTAATGGAAGACTGCCTCGGTAAGTTATCTACGGATTGCTCATTAAAGCTATATAAAAAAAAATCAACGAATCTTTCGTAAAATACTTCGTAAAATAAAGTAAACCCATACAATTTAGCGTCCCTTATAAAATAGCCACACTTCAACGCTAGACGTGTTCTGGTAACATAGATTTAACGATATACAAAATGCTTGTTTTTATTTTTGTGTCACAATAAAGTCCATGTGAATTTCATGCGACGATAACCGAACATTTTCGAGCAAATGCGAGATTTGATTCGGGCAGCGTCGGAAGCACGACGCAATTCTCACGAGTTTCTTGAATCAAATATCGCGTTTGCTCGTTAATGTTCGGATATCGTCGTTGATTTTGAGTATTTATGTGGCTTTAAAGATATGTGTATCATTCATCAAAGTCTCTAAATGTAAGATAAATATAAATACAACAATTCATGACCATTTTTTTTTAAGCATCCATATAAATACTCATTTCATGCATCGCCATTATTTTGTTACGTCCTGGTCAATATTCTGTTCCACTTCAATGACTACTCAAGGAGGTTTTGTAAGTTTGTTTGGTAATTGATATAGGGAAATACATGATGCACGTTTAATTACTCAGTTGTCAGTGGTCAAGTGATGTGCTGATCAAAGTACGACCATTTCAATCACACCCACGGAACATCCAATTTGTAACTAACTTACTGGTCCCATCAGTACACGTGAATGGAAAGGATGATTAACAGACATGTGTTAACGAAGATTTACTCACAATCTTCTAGTATTGAAAATGTTTAAAGCTATAAGTGCTATATTTATTCACAGAAATAAATAATTATTAAATTTAGTTTACAAAAACAACCCTGAATATGCTATAATTCACAATTGGGAAAAAACTTACAACATAACGGTTTTCACTGCGCGTTTATTGCCGAGTATCATTGTTTAAAAAAAAGATATTTCACGTGTTACGGATTTCCTTCCAATCCCGTGTATAAGTTGATGGTGGTTATTAAAAACCTCCAGTTGTTGTTTTTCTAGAAAATAATATTTTAACAATATCCCACTATAATTTAGCAATCATGTTGCTATTAAAAATAAATAAAAATGCTATATATATAAGACAACAAAGGCAGGGAATAGTATGTAGAGAGACAAAGCGTAATGAACAAGCAAGCAAAAAGCTTATTTAAGAAAAAAAAATATAGAAAGCTTTAAATGGTTGCTTATATGCAGGATTATTGCATAAACATGGATACATGTATACTATTCTTTTTTGCTATGCTTTCAAAGCAAGCCAACTCACAGTGTCAGCCTTAACGGCTGCTTGCTTTTTAGCTGGCTGAGCGGCAGGTGAATTTTGCACGTGACCCCCAGACCCCTGCACGGGAATTGTGGTGTTTGGCACATGCTTTGTAGGGGCCACGTGTTTTGAGGGCTCCACGTGTTTGGAGGGCTGCGCGGGATATTTGGCTTGTTGAGGTACGGGTGAAGGGGGTTTGGCACGTGCTTCTTCCTGCAAAGGTGCATCGTCGTGAAAGGCAAACACAACATTTATATGCAGCGTGTAAATGTATGCTGAATCAACACAAAAAACTTGACACGTTTTTAAGGTTATGAATCGCATATATATGGCCAAACAACACATGTATTGAACTACAATGCAATATGATATTGTTCATATGTATATGCGAAATGTTCCGTTCATGATTGTTTCCAGAAAAAAATCGACTTTACAGGCAAAGCAGGAATATTCAGTATAAAAGCAAATAAATACACAAGTAACTTTATCAAAATTGTAACGGTCAAGTTTCTTTTGTTCAATTATTATTTGCGATACGTACAACAACCCACGTATCTAACTTGTTACATGCGCAGCGATGCTTTTCCAATAAAGCTTAGGTATGTCTGCAAACTCTTTGCACACATGTTATGTGTCTTTGGAATTCATAAAACCACCAAGCAGTGTTCAGAGTTGATTTGTATACGCATTCTCTTTAAAAAAAATAATGTGCAGTTCCCTTTTTAATCAGTGAGTATTAATATTCTTATTTTGTGGTTGGTTTGACATAAATGGTATTGTCAGAGCTGTGGTACAACAGTTTTAAACAAGAGGGCCATGTGCCCTTATGTAATCTAAGACCCACAGGAACTAGATTATTCTTTAAAAGTGCGAGATGCTTCATGAATATTGGACTAAAAAGTGACTTCTAGAGTATTAATATGTTTGTTTTTAAGTTGACCTAGTGGCCTAGTTTTTGAGCTCATATGACCCAGTTTTAATGTCAGTCGAGACTGGTACATATGTACTCTGAAAAAGTTTCATGAAGATTGGCCAATAAATGTATTTAACATAGCGTCAACAAATTTTCACTAAAGCCATATAAGAACGAGAGCGCCGATGGCGCTGAAAGCATAGTTGCAAGATACAGGGAAGTTGCTGCTGAAGTAAATGTTTAGGTCAAAATATACTAAATAGTTTCCTTATATGTTTCGATGTAAAAGCGACAACTTTGAGCGAAAATAAATACAACATTTTGCACATAGAGACCCCCATAACCATACCTTTTCTTGACGGGCATTCTTAGCTGAATCGATTTAAGCAATACAAAAGATATGTCATGTTCAAACCAAAAAAGAATTCGGCTCAAATCAAAATCGACTGTTTTTGCGCCTTTTTTTCGGCCGTTTTCAAGTGGATTGTAACCTTTTGCAGTGCCATTTTTTACTTTAATCTCATACTTTGTCCTATTTCAGGGATTTAGTAGTGAACACCTATGCTTACCCTATCAATATCTCCAAACGATAAAACCAGAACAACAGTCTAAAGTGTATAACATGCCTTCGAGGAAAATATGATGATTTGTTTATAAAGTACAGCCCTTCATGACTCGATTATTTAGTATATTGTAACCTTAACGATTGCTGATATCACGAGTCGCCCCCCTTGTTACCAAAATGTTCTATTTTTAGAAACGGGAATTCCAAATAGTGACGAATGTGAATGGTTACAAAATGACATAACTATGAAAATAAATACGTAGAATTACATTATTTCACGCATACCATTATGCAACCATCTGTTTTCTTTCCCGACTTGATACATTTACATATTTTACAGACACAACACTCGTCCAGAATTCGCGCGAATCCATTACAACCGATGCCACATTTAAACCGTTAGTTCTACTCGTAACGTTAATTTCTGGCTCAAAGTAAATCATTTTAACTTCAATTAACACATCTCTATTACTTTCAAACTCTACTTCATCAAATCCATAGAAAGGCAGGTCAGAATCCATGTCATAAATCAGAAAACATTCATCGTACTCCGCCATTTTTTTACACATTTTCAAAGAATAAAAGTGCTTTATGCCCCACTTTCTGCTGAGAATATGTTTTAATTTCTATTTATAATTAACCGATGAAATGTTACATATCCTTAAACCAGGGCCTTATGAATTCAGTTATGTAAACATTTGACCTCTCACAGAACAGTAAACAAAGGAAATAGAAATTAGGTGTGAGGTCACTATCAACAAGAACAGAATTGTTTTACGAACGAAATTTGTTTTAGTTTCTTAGAAGGTTTTTTCACGTAAAACGGTCTTAGAAAAATTCACTTAAAACGGTGTTAGCAATATTCTTGGAAGAAAACGTTAGCAAAACGTTTAAAAAAAAAATTGTAAGAATTACCATATACTAAATTAAATAGATATTTCGTCTGATTTTTGATCAGGTAAGGCTTCATAATGGTCAACCGATCGATGTGGGTTGTCGAAATGTCGTATATACCTTAAGCATAGGTGCGTTGCATCTATGCTAAAAACCACCCTGTCCCGGTTGCCTTGTTTTTAACCAACAAGAAGAATTTCGAACTCGACCGAAAAGTCAAAAGTCTACCTAAGTTTCATTTAGATTGCACTAAAGATGTGACTTGTAAAGTAAAAACAATGTTTTTATATAGCCATATTTGGAAAAATTTATCCATGTTTTTCGACGAAGTATAACCATTTTCGAAATAAGCCGAGCTATTATAAGAACAAATATTCTGACAAAGTTTCATAAAGATTGGACAACAGTGTGACTTCTAGAATGTTAACACGGTTTTAGCCAAATAAGCTAAACTGCTCCCTGGTGGCAATGATAAATGCGACGTCTTAAGTGTTAACGAAGTTTTACTTTAACCATATATGAAATACTAGATCACGCCTCCTGGCAGCAATGATTTTCAACCAACCGGAACCATTGTCGAACTCGTCAAAGATATCATTTGGACACGTGCTTTGACCAAGTTTCATGCATAACGGTTTGGTAATAAATGTGGCCTCTAGAGTGTAAACAATGTAAATTTTGACGTCGCACGTCGGACGACGCACGTCCGACAAAAGGCAATAAAAAAGGTCAACATGAGCACGTTGTGCGCAGATGAGCTAAAGCTAACCGGGCAAAGGCCAAATATATCATTACAACAACTATTCTGAGCAAGTTTCAATATGGTTTGGTAAAACGTGACTTGTATAGGAACTCGCTTTCACACTCGCCATGCAAGTTAAACTAACCCGCCACCTAGGGGCCATGTTTTAAACGGACCAAACCAATTTCCTATGAATATTAGACGAAATTGAGTATTTTAAAGCGTTCAGAAAATAAATATATGAGACCAAAATGCACATAAGTAAAGACGAAAATCAAAGCGCAGAAGGCACCGAAGTTGTTCGCTATTGCATAATCTTCGAAGCAACTCATTTTTCAAACTTATGTTATAGCTATTTATATCGCAAGTTTGAAATGAACACAACCCATTCATATTTTTAAGAGTGATTCTTAAAGCACAGGTCGAGATGTGTGTGACTGTTTATCCTCATATTTATGTAATAGAGATAACTTAGACAAAATAACAACAATATGCCTTTTTCACAATTGGTTGCTGCACTGGCAACCATCTTTAAAATTGTGGTTGCCTTGCTAAAGAACAACAAGCCTATAATCGTGTACATGTTGTGATATGTGTATCTAATAATTTATCGATTTTCTTAAAATCATTGAGAAACAATTTTGCCCACATGACATACTTTTAATGCAACGTTGAGCCCCGTTTCCCCTGAAAGAAGCCAATGTGTACAGATTTCAATGATAAACTTACCAATGGCGTTGCACAAGCTGTTATAAACACTAGACTGGCCAATATGTCCCACAAGCTCTTAAACCAATTGTTTATATAAATACATGCTGTCTGCTGCAGTGAAGTATAAACAGGCAGCGGCAATCGTTCCTAGCCTAGTGAGATACTGTCCTTCGCCTAGCTAAGCACATACTGATTTGAAAATTAACCAACTAAAAACGTAGTGTACGTCAAATCGGTATAGATGAATATTCAGAAACCAACGAAGAAATATTCGAATGGTTTAAATATCCTTTCCTCAATTGTCTAAAAGTTTTACTTTCGAAGTTGAATGCTAGTGTGTCATTTTTCTCTGTACAATTTACGGAGCATGTTCAAATACTGATACAACACACTGGCCCATACCTCTGCAGCAAGCCGTTCCTGCTCTGCTATCTCCTACAAAAAAGAAACAGACAATGACAATATCATTAATAATTGTTTAATTAACCGACCTTAAGGCATACTATACGCCTTTTGTATAATAATGTATTGAACACAGTGTTCAGGTTACCGTATAATTACTAGTAAAAACACGTTCAAGAAACTGCATGATTGCTTTGAACAAGACGTCCAATAGACTGTATGATTGCTTCGCATACGATGCTCAATAGAATATATGATTGCTGGGAAATAATGTTAAAAAATGTTCAAAAGACTGTATCAATACTTCCAATAGAAACAAAAATTATGTTTGGTTTGCACACAATTTTCATGATGATGTACGATTGCTTTGCACAACATATTCAAAAGACATCGTGCGTGCTTGACACAAGATGTTCAAGAGACTTTTGAATGTAACGGTAGTATAAATCATATATTTTTCACAAAAACAATAAGCAAAGAATATTGTTTTATTTGTTGCGACGTTTTGACATGTTGGGGTCGCTATATACAATCTCATCCATTTAACATTCTAACGAAAACATATTGTATTCCATTCTTTTTTAAATTGATCTTTCTTTAAAGTGACGAATGCTCAGTATTTAATTGAAAAAATGCTGTTATTTCATATGAATGTTATGGTGTTTATCTGCTGTATATATGCTTAAGTCGAAAAAAACTATTCTGCTCTGTTCTATGATTGTTTTCCAAAAGACGTTCAAGAGACTGCATGATTGTTTAACACAATATGTATAAGAGACTGCATGACTGATTTTCACATGGAGTTCGAGAGAATGTATGATTATTTGGAACAAGATGTTCAATAAACTGTATGATTGCTTGGCACAAGATGAAAGGTAACTGTATGACTATTTGGCAAAAGATGTACAAGAAACTGTATGATTGCTTTGCACAAAATGTCCAAGTGCTGTATGATTACTTCAACAGAATTTTCAATAGACTCTATGAGTTGTTGGTACAAAATGTTCAATAGACTGTATGATTGTTTAGAACAAGATATTCAATAGACTGTATGATTGCTTGGCACAGGATGTTCAAGAGACTGTATGATTGCTTGGCACAAGCTGTTCAATAGACTGTATGATTGCTTGGCACAGGATGTTCAAGAGACTGTATGATTGCTTGGAACAAGATGTTCAATAGACTGTATGATTGCTTGGCACATGATGTTCAAGAGACTGTATGATTGCTTGGCACAAGTTGTTCAATAGACTGCATGGTTGCTTGGCACAAAATGTTCAAGGGACTTATGATTGCTTGGCACAAGCGGTTCTAGAGACTCTATGATTGCTTGGCACAAGATGTTCAAGAGACTGTGTGATTACTTGGCACACATTGTAAAATAGTCTGTATGATTGATTGGTACACAATGTTCAATAGACTGTATGGTTGCTTGGCACAAAATGTTCATGAGAGTTATGATTGCTTGGCACAAGATGTTCAAGAGACTGTATGATTGCTTGGCACAAGCTGTTCAATAGACTGTATGATTGCTTGGCACAGGATTTTCAAGAGACTGTATGATTGCTTGGAACAAGATGTTCAATAGACTGTATGATTGCTTGGCACATGATGTTCAAGAGACTGTATGATTGCTTGGCACAAGTTGTTCAATAGACTGCATGGTTGCTTGGCACAAAATGTTCAAGGGACTTATGATTGCTTGGCACAAGCGGTTCTAGAGACTCTATGATTGCTTGGCACAAGATGTTCAAGAGACTGTGTGATTACTTGGCACACATTGTAAAATAGTCTGTATGATTGATTGGTACACAATGTTCAATAGACTGTATGGTTGCTTGGCACAAAATGTTCATGAGAGTTATGATTGCTTGGCACAAGATGTTCAAGAGACTGTATGATTGCTTGGCACAAGATGTTCAATAGACTGTTTGATTGCTTGGCACAAGTTGTTCAATAGACTGCATGGTTGCTTGGCACAAAATGTTCAAGGGACTTATGATTGCTTGGCACAAGCGGTTCTAGAGACTCTATGATTGCTTGGCACAAGATGTTCAAGAGGCTGTGTGATTACTTGGCACACATTGTAAAATAGTCTGTATGATTGATTGGTACACAATGTTCAATAGACTGTATGGTTGCTTGGCACAAAATGTTCATGAGAGTTATGATTGCTTGGCACAAGATGTTCAAGAGACTGTATGATTGTTTGGCACAAGATGTTCAAGAGACTGTATGAATGTTTGGCACAAGATGTTCAAGAGACTGTATGATTGCTTGGCACAAGATGTTCAAGAGACTGTATGATTGCTTGGCACATGCTGTTCAAGAGACTGTATGATTGCTTGGCACAAGCTGTTCAAGACACTGTATGATTGCTTGGCACAAGATGTTCAAGAGCCTGTATGATTGCTTGGCACAAGTTGTTCAAGAGACTGTATGATTGCTTGGCACAAGCTGTTCCAGACACTGTATGATTACTTGGCACAAGATGTTCAAGAGACTGTATGATTGCTTGGCACAATATGTTCAAGAGACTGTATGATAACTTGACACATGCTGTTCAAGACACTGTATGATTGTTTGGCACACGATGTTCAAGAGACTGTATGATTGCTTGGCACAAGATGTTCAAGACACTGTATGATTGCTTGGCACAAGATGTTCAAGAGACTGTATGATTGTTTGGCACAAGATGTTCAAGAGACTGTATGATTGCTTGACACAAGTTGTTCAAGAGACTGTATGATTGCTTGGCACAAGATGTTCAAGAGACTGTGTGATTGCTTGGCACAAGCTGTTCTAGAGACTGTATGATTGCTTGGCAAAAGGTATTCAAGAGACTGTATGATTGCTTAGCACAAAATGTTCAAGAGACTGTATGTTTACTTGGCACAGGCTGTTGTGGAGACTATATGATTGCTTGACAAATGCTGTACAATAGACTGTATGATTGCTTTAGCAGATGCTGTTCAATAGACTGTTAAATTGCTTGGTACACAATGTTCAAGAGACTGTATGATTGCTTGGCACATGCTGTTCAAGAGACTGTATGATTGCTTGGCACAAAATGTTCAAGAGACTTATGATTGCTTGGCACAAGCTGTTCTAGAGACTTAATGATTGTTTGGCACAAGCTGTTTTTGAGACTTTATGATTGCTTGGCACAAGCTGTTCTAGAGACTGTATGATTGCTTGGCACAAAATGTTTAATAGACTGTATGATTGCATGGCACAAGATGTTCAAGAGACTGTATGATTGCTTGGCCAAGCTGTTCAAGAGACTGCATGATTGCTTGGTACAAGATGTTAAAAAGACTGTATGATTGCTTTGGCACATACTGTTGAATAGACTGCATGATTGCTTGGTACACAATGTTCAATAGACTGTATGATTGCTTGGAACATGCTGTTCAAGAGACTGTATGATTGCTTGGCACAAAATGTTCAAGAGACTGTATGATTGCTTGGCACAAGCTGTTCTAGAGACTTTATGATTGCTTGGCACAAGCTGTTCTTAGGACTTTATCGTTGCTTTTCACAAGCTGTTCTAGAGACTCTATGATTGCTTGGCATAAAATGTTCAAGAGACTGTATGATTGCTTGGCACAAGATGTTCAATAGACTGTATGATTGCTTTGCAAATGCTGTTCAATAGACTGTATGATTGCTTTGGTAGATGCTGTTCGATAGACTGTATGATTGCTTGGTACACAATGTTCAAGAGACTTTATAAAAGTCGCTGTGGTGTAATGGATATGGTGTCCGCCTAGCGACCGGGAGGTCACGGGTTCGATACCCACCGTGGGAGCGTTCTTTAGATCTTCCTCAAAGACACCAAGTACTGGTTCTAGGCACAGGAAACGGACTCAAGAGCGTTTATATAAGCCTTAGGCTTTCGATGCAATCGAGCTAAAATAAATAGGTTTAAACTAAACTAAAACTAAGAGACTGTATGATTGCTTGGCACATGCTGTTCAAGTGACTGTATGGTTTCTTGGCACAAAATGTTCAAGAGACTTATGATTGCTTGGAACATGCTGTTCTAGAGACTTTATGATTGTTTGGCACAATATGTTTAAGAGACTTTACGATTGCTTGGCACAAGCTATTCTGGAGACTGTATGATTGCTTGGCACAAAATGTTCAAGAGACTGTATGATTGCTTGGCACACGATGTTCAAGAGACTGTATGATTGCTTGGCACAAGATGTTCAAGAGACTGTATGATTGCTTGGCACAAGCTGTTCAAGATACTGCATTATTGCTTGGCACAAGATGTTCAAGAGACTTTTTGATTGCTTGGCACAAGATGTTTAAGAGACTGTATGATTACTTTGGCACATGCTGTTCAATAGACTGCATGATTGCTTGGTACACAATCTTCAGGAGACTGTATGATTGCTTGGCACAAGCTGTTCAAGAGACTGTATGATTGCTTGGCACAAGCTGTTCAATAGACTGTATGATTGTTTGGCACAAAATGTTCAAGAGACTTATGATTGCTTGGCACAAACTGTTCTAAAGACTTTATGATTGCTTGGAACAAGCTGTTCTTGAAACTTTATGATTGCTTGTCACAAGCTGTTCCAGAGACTTTATGACTGGTTTGGCACAAGCTGTTCAAGAGACTGTTTGATTTGTTTGCTTAGCTTAACATGTTCAAGTAAATTTGATTGCTTGGCACATGCTGTTCAAGAGAGTTTATGATTGCTTGGCACAAGCTGTTCAAGAGCCTTATGATTGCTAAGGCACAAGCAGTTCAAGAGACTTATGATTGCTTTAGCACAAGCGGTTCAAGATATTGTATGATTGCTTGGCACAAGATGTTCAAGAGACTGTATGATTGCTTGGCACATGCTGTTCAAGAGATTGTATGATTGCTTGGCAGAAGATGTTTAAGAGATTGTATGATTGCTTGGCACAAAATGTTCAAGAGACTTATGATTGCTTGGCACAACTGGGCATAATGCCTGTGCATTCATTGTTGTCCCAGATTAGCCTGTGCAGTCCACACAGGCTTATCAGGGACGACAGTTTCCGCCTTAACAAGATTTTCGGTAAGAAGGGATTTCCTACAAACGAAAAATACCATAAAAGCGGAAAGTGTCGTCCTTGATTAGCCTGTGCAGGCTTATCTGGGACGACACTTTACGCAAATGCATTATGCCCAGTTTTCTCAGAACACGACTAATTTATTGACATGTTTCACTAAGCAAGATGGCCATATAGTTTTTCCTTAAGAAAATACCAATTGAAACCAAGATATATGTTAAGCTTTATTCCCTGTTGGTCATATCGTCTCATTAATAGTGTGTGTTATGCTGTTGCTTAATTGTTTATTGACATGTGTTGTTAAGCAGTTTGATAATACTGTACTCAACCGAAGTCAGCTCCCTTCTAACTTTAATCATTAGAATTGTTTCTCAAGTATATTAAATACCACAAGTTTTTTATACATGGGTCACCTTATTCTGCCAACTCACGATCAATGCCATACTAAATGGGCCATGCTCTGTGATAAAGGGGTTTTATGCATGTGTGTAAAATGTCATCCCAGATTAGCCTGTGCAGTCTGCACAGGCTAATCATTAGACAACACTTTCCGCTAAAACTAAATTTTTGCTAAGAAGAGACCTTCTTTAAACAGAAAATATCATCAACGCGGAAAGTGGCATCCCTGATAAGCCTGTGTGGACTGCACAGGCTAATCTGGGACGCCACTTTACGCACATGCATTAAACCTCCTTTTCACAATGCAAGGCCCAAATGTATACACATGACAAGTATTAGTGGTCCTATAAATTAACCTGTCATATCATCATGCTAAACATAACAAACAAACAAGCTAAGACTAAAACCAACTGTTTGTAAAAACACAACACCAACATGCTTTTGAAGGCATTTTATTGCAAATAATGCAAGCTCGTGAATTTAGGAAATAAAAAAGTACAGTAGAAACACTGATAATATCTACAGTGTATCAATCCAATAGCATATATATCTTAGATGTAGAAAAATAAGAGTATTTATAATATAATTTTATAATTTTGGAAATCACAGTCAATTGAATAGCATGTTGCAAGGTGTAAGATATAAGCATAATTTATAACTGTAAAAATATGATAAATCTATTTGATCACTCCATATCAGAGGATTTCAGAGCAAACAAGGAGTAAATTGAGTAAAGTAACATTACTACTCAAAATCAACGAACATTTCGTACAATATTTCGAAAAATAAAGTTAACCAATTAAAAATCAGTGTTCCTTATGGCAATTGCCGAAATTTCAATGCCAGATGTGGTCTGGTAAAATAGATGTTTGTAGATACAAAATGCTCGTTGTTATTCCATTTTAATTTCCCGCAGCAATATCTATTCATACGACACATGGACACTAACATGGTGTTTGTGTGTCATATGAATAGATATATTCGCGGGAAATTAAAATGGAATTAATTGTGTCACAAATAAATAAAAATGAGCATTTTGTATCTATAAAAATCTATGTAATCATACCATATCTAGCGTTGAAATTGTGGCAATTGCTATATTAGGACCACTGATTGTTTAGGTGTAAACTTTATTTTACGAAATACTTTACAAAATTTTCGTTGATTTTGAGCGTTATAGAGACTTTAAATTATTTGATACAAAATTTTCAAGAAAATAAATCTTTATATATTTTAACATTAATCATAATCCACTGAAAAAGAAGAAACGAAAGATGCAAAAACATCTTTGAGTACAACAAGAAGAACGGTTAGTAATAGCTTCTTGTTAAAACTATATTATGGCCACTGCATGACGTTTGGATTCAATTTGTACAATAAAAACAGATACAATGCATATTATAAAATGAAAGAAATACCTCTTTCCTAGATACAAGAAATATTAAGCTGTATAAATATACACATTTTATTAAGGAATATCAACAATTAAGGATATATTGCACAAAATAAATACTTTCCACTAAAAAATACATTAAATACACCTTAACCAACTAGTGCTGATTCAAAAAGTAAAGCAAAAGGCCAAGTATCCATTGTGATCAGAAAGATTCCACTTTTATCTCCGAACTTCAATTATGTAAAAAAACGCAAGGCAAATTTGACTTTTGACCACAAAGTGTTACCTTGACCTGTATAGAAATGAGATGAGCAGATCACACCACACTCAGTCTCCTCAGAGAAGTCATTTTGGTATGTTATCTTAAAATTGAATGATGAATGACAAAGTAACAGCCCAGACCCAAAACATGCTGAAATTGTGCCGAGGCCCTAGAGCATTCAGTTCATATGTTAGTATCTTCTGATTCAAAACTGTTTGCAGAAAATTAATATTTGATGGTATATAATGGTATATAACTTAAACTTAAGCCTACTGAAAACTGTCATAGGTTGGCAGTAATTAATACCATGCAGTCATATTCTAATGTGTAATGATTGTAGCATGCCTTGACCAAAACTTTTAATTTATTTAATGGTCTCACAGGTTAACTCTTTACCACTTAGATAAGTATTTTGACGCTTTTGTAGTCCCTTGGAATTTTTTTTAATTAGGCTAAAAGTGTGTATAGCATATTTACAAATCACATTGCGCATACATGATTAAAGCTGGTACTTAAAGTTCAAAATATATTTATATTGCATACACGATTGTTTTTTTTCTACACATTTTACATCACAAAAAGCAAATAGCACATATATAATATTATGTACAACAATTTTGTACACTTTTAGATTTATATTCAAATGAAACTTAATTGAACAGAATACTGAACATTTTCATTTAATCTTTTAATAAAAATTACATGTATAGCATAAAAATTAACTTTGAAGACAAAATGTGTTTGTGGCGTTATAAAAAGGTGACTGTTGTACATATACTCTACATGGATATCATTAAACAAGAGGGCGCATGGCACACAGGCACTCACCTGAGACCAAAATGAACAAACCACAACTGTTTTCGAATTCGAATCAGATATAATTTTAACAAATGTTTGAATTTTGGAGCATCTTTTATGACCATTAGTAAAAATAAAATGTGACCTATGAAAATATTCACAAGTTTACACAATCACCATATTCAGAAAACAGTACCAAACCTTGATGACCATGTTTTTCAACAAATAAAAACCATTTTCGAAATCTGATGAGATATCATTAGAACAAACATTCTGTACAAGTTTTATGGTTATTAGGCAAAAAAGACTAATAGGGTGTTCAAAAGATTTAACTATAGCCATGTAAGGAAAACTGCGCTGCACAATGAAACAAGTTTAAAATTCGCCAGATATATCATTAGAATAAAGTGAAACCCTCAGTTCGCTTAAATGAAACAAAAATATTGAGAGAGTCAGGTTATATCAAATGAATAACTTACAATCAGTCTATACAAACAATCAATATTAACATATTATGAAATGGATTTCATTAGAAGCTTATATATGCTACAAGTAAATGAAAGAATTTACAATCATTATGAATCATATTTGCAAAGACATAATTAATTCAAAATATCATTTTATTGTAAGTCAGGCTCGATTGCTCATTTTTGGCTCGGGTACTTCTTATATGTACCCTGGGTACTCTTAAGTATACTTACATATACCCCGGGTACGGTAAATATACTAAAACGTACCCCGGAAATTAAACGCTTAACTGGTCGTTGTCACCTATTTTTTCTTAATTAATTATATTCACATTTATGTAAATTTTCTGTAAAATGTCCTCTATATTATTGCAACTCATATACTCAACAAGAGATATGTTTGTCAGAAACACAATGCCCCCTATTGCACCGCTTTGAAGCCATATATTTGACCTTTGACCTTGAAGGATGACCTTGACCTTTCACCACTCAAAATGAGCAGCTCCATGAGATACACATGCATGCCAAATATCAAGTTGCTATCTTCAATAATGCAAAAGTTATTGCAAAACTTTAACCAAGGTTAAAGCTTTGGCACACAAACAATGAATGAATGAATGACTGACAGGCTTAAAACAATATGCACCCAATCTTTCGATCCGGGGGCATAGAAAGCATGTTGATGCAGTTTTTTTAAAGAGAAATTTGTTTAAGATAATCTGTAGCACGTTTTATGACAATGGATTTTTGGCGGGAATACAACTCGGGTACAGTCTAATATCGACCAGGTACAATAAAGTATATTTAACATACCCGTGGTACATGTAAGCGTACTTAAGAGTACCCGGGGTTCATGTTAGTAGTACCCAAGCCGACAATGACCAATCGAGCGTAATCAGTTAGTCCCCCCACACACACACCTGCATTTATTACAATCAACCAAGTTTGTGTTACAAGTGTTACTGTTCATAACGAACCCAACCAACTCAAATGCAAGTTTAGTTCATAAAATCTCAAATGCAGGTTACGGTCAAACAAACACAAATCTTAAATAAATGTCTACAAATAATAGAAATTGGTAAAATAATTAAAGCTTCATTGCCTTCGGTAAGGTTCTTGATATTTTAAACTATAACTGGACACACAGAAACTATAACTATGTATTCGCACTATTTTACATGCACATGGAGAAATGCAGTCAGTTGTCAGTACACACAAAAACAAAATACAGCATACCAAACTATCTTCTCACTAACACAAACAGCATGCTGATATACCTAATGTTGTTTTTTAATATAAAAACTTAAAATTGAATGACACCGACACTAACATACTAGTTCAAGAAATCATCAACTGAAAACAACATGTTATTGTTTTTCAAAATCATGCTTCACACTCAAAAACAAAGTTTCACACCACATGTCAATCATGAATCAAGGTTTTTGGCATATCTGCCCAATGGGTGTTGCCTACTAGCCCACCTGGTCATTTTGCCCTTCCCTCTCATCCGCCCAGTTCTTGATTGCTCCTCCCCTCTTCATCATTATTTCTCGTTTCCATTCTGGAAGTTCCTGCATTTCTTCCTGTAATAACAATTTCAAGTGTGCATTTTCAACTGTAATCAACAATTTCAATGTGCATTTCCATCTGTAATTTAAAAGTTCAACGTGCATTTCCACCTTAATTAACAATTTCAGTGTCTGTTTCCACCTGTAATCAAAATTTAAATGTGCATTTCGACCTAAATTAACAATTTTAATGTTCATCATTAAACTTTAACCTCATTTAATATTAATTCTATCATAATTTTCATATAGATCTAGATAACAAAAATAAATACAAGAGGTCCATAGGACCTAAGGCACTCACCTCAGACCCGAAGGAACTAGCTAAAAATGTGACATCGAGTGTTTTTTTACTATATAAATATAAGGAAATAGACCCCCCTGGCGGCCATGTTTTTTTACCAATCCAAACCATTTTCGAACTCAACTGTCATATCCATGAAACAAATGTTCTGACCAAATTTCATGAAGATTGGGCAAAAAATGTGTCTTCTAGACTGTTCTCATGTTTTCACAATAAACATATTAAGACGACTGCCCCACCCCCTGGCGGCCTTGTTTTTCAAATGATCACGACCATTTTCGAACTCGTCCGAGATATTCACAAAACCAATGTTTTAACCAAGTTTCATGATGATTAGGCAAAAAATGTGACTTCTAGTGTTCACAAGCGTCTTTACTATATAAATATATGGAAAAAGACCCCCCCCCCTGGCAGCCATGTTTTTTTACCTATCCAAACCATTTTTGAACTCAACCGTGGTATCAGGGAAACAAATGTTCTGACCAAATTTAATGAAGATTGGGCAAAAAATGTGTCTTCTAGACTGTTCACATGTTTTCACTATACACATATAGAGAAAACTGCCCCGCCCGCTGGTGGCCATGTTTTTTCACCGATCATGACCATTTTTGAACTCGTCCAAGATATCTATAAAATCCTTGTTTAGATAAAATTTCATGATGATTAGGCAAAAAATGTGACTTCTAGAGTGTTCACAAGCTTTTTTACTATATAAATATAAGGAAAAAGACCCCCCCCCCCCTGGCGGCCATGTTTTTGAACCGATCCGAACCATTTTCAAACTAGACCGTCATATCCAGAAAACAAATGTTCTGACCGAATTTCATGAAGATTTGACCAAAAATGTGACTTCTAGAGTGTTCACATGTTTTCACTGTATACATATAGAGAAAACTGCCCCACCCACTGGCGGCCACGTTTTTTCACCGTTCTAGACCATTTTCGAACTCGTCAGAGATATCAATAAACCCAATGTTTTGACCAATTTTCATGATGATTGGAAAAAAATTGTGACTTCTAGAGTGTTTACAAGGTTTCTCTATAGCCAAATACGGAAAACTGCCCCGCCCACTGGCGGCCATGTTTTTCAACGGACCGGAACCACTTTTGAACTCAACCAACATATCATTAAGACAAACATTTTGACAAAGTTACATAAAGATTGGGCATTAAATGTGACTTCTAGAGTGTTCACAAGGTTTTACTTTTTTGACCTTGTGACCTAGTTTTTGACCCAGCATGACCCAGTTTCGAACTCGGTCGAGGTATCATTGGGACAAATGTTCTGACTAAGTTTCATGAAGATCAGACTATAAATGTGGCCTCTAGAGTGTTCACAAGGCAAAACATTGAAGACGAATGACGGGCGACGGACAAAAGGCTATCACAAAAGCTCACCATGAGCATGTTGTGCTCAGGTGAGCTAAAAAGGTGTTCTAAACTTGAGCATAATTCAACTGCTTCTACAGATGAAAATATACTTCACTTTCTTGAATGTTTTTTATGAAAAAGACTAAGATCTGAAGGAAGTTATGGAATTTATCACTTTGAGAGCCCTTTTAAATGTTGGAAAACTGCGCTGTTTTCAACTTCATAAGGAAATCTTCAAAATTATGCAACAATGTCAATATTTTGAAAGTACTTCCAAACTGAGAATTCTAACAATCATGCTTGACCTGTATAGCTATTTTCTTGGCTTTACAAAATCTTTGCACAATAATATAGGTTTTTTTTCTGAAATAGTCATGGATTTATATACAACCGTTTAAGTCCCTCATTCATTGGTTATCTTTGTAATACAAAAAAAAACATGCAGTACATTTCATCTGAATGATATCTTTAAAATAATAATTTCCGCTAATGCATCTTAATTTGTTTTCTATCTTATTAAATCACTAAATTGTAATGGTCTGATGGATATAGTGACTGCCTTGCCATGTGAGGTCTTGGGTTAGATCCAATATTAATGAGTGTACTGGAGATCTTTCCATAGGCACCTGCAAGTACTTTGTCTTCTTTGGAAACTGACTCAATATTGTCTATAAGCCTTAAGCTTTTGAAACGGATACTGGTCAAGCACTTATCAACGAAGAGGACCAATAACCGAAAATCACAGATAATTAATTCATATTTGTTTTATCATGCCACATGAAAATTAAATTTGTTGCATAAAAACATTCCAGTGAATGCTAGAAATTTTCAAATGTATGTACTGTGAAGCCATTATTACTTGCAAAACATTAAAGTTCGTATATTTTGTTGGTAGACCAATCAAATTTTTTTAGTACGTAACGAATTATTATGCCCAATATTAAAAACAAATAAGACCGAATAACCGTATACATGAAAGACAAAATATCCAACATAATTCACGCATACATCCTGCGTCTTTATCACAATCTAGATAAATCCTGCTATTACACAAATTGGGAGTAAAGCATACTGTGTACTTGACTGACACCAGGGATGTATAATAGAGGGATCTGCCACTCCAATTTAAGCCGAATATGCTGTCGTGCAGTTTTCGCGCATGCGCACTCATCTAAAGCTGAGAACGAAAATGGTGGATAAGACGACATTTGTTAGGTTAAAAAATCATCATAATCACCGTTATTAAACGATCATCGAGACCAAATACACATGGTACAATGACAGGTATGTTTTCAAAATCAGTCACGCATGTATATTTATGTTAGATTATGATGATAAAGTCATAAAATCAGGTTGCAAATAATAGTCTTCGGTAGAGGATAGATTTCAAAATGGCGGAAATGTATGTTAAACAAGCCGACATGTACCAATTTATTTGAATCATCAGGTTTATATAAGATTATAATGATTATTAAACTTTATTTAAACCGATGGGCAATGTATCGTATTGTGTCGTGGACATATTTGAAAGGCATATACGATACTAATTATGTTAGTTTTCTGGATTTGAATTTGGGGGGAAATGGCGGAAAAGTATGTTAAACAAGCCGACATGTACCAATTTATTTGAATCATCAGGTTTATATTAGATTATACTGATTATTAAACTTTATATAAACCGATGGACAATGTATCGAATTCTGTCGTGGACATATTTAAAAAGCATATACGATATTGATTCTGTTATTTTAGGCTAAAGACTTGTTATTACAGTAGACCGCACGTGTATGTTTTGTATAAGTCAATATAATTAATCTTTTAAACATTGTAATTGATATTATTTATATATAAACAATTTATTTTAATAAACGTCTATTTGAGAATAGTTTTTCGCAACTGATGGGAAATTACAGATACAGTATCTGACGCGGTTGAGAACACAGAAAAAATCGGTATCGCGATTTCCGTATCATTTTTTTATCTGTTTTCTAATTAAATTACTCAATATAAACAATCAATCTCCAAGCTTTTCGAACGATGGTAACTTCTTAAATATTTAATTAAAAGCGGTTATAATTTGGTGATCTAAAATTGAATATCACGTTTCGCAGCCGCTTAAATCGACCGCGGCTGCCGGTAAAACGTTTGATTTTAACTCGACGCAATAACTTGAATTAAGTTCAAATAAACAATCAAACATAACTCAAAAAACTCAATCTATAAGCTTTCTAATGAATGTTACTTGTCAAATTTCTGACTAAAAATGACAATGCAATAATATATTTTACAGTGAAGGTGACGATATTTTTACCCGAAACTCCACCGCAGCTGGTAGACAAAAAGTAATTGCTTTGTGTTTAACTCGTCATATCTTTTTTAATATGTTATGCATTGACATATAAATTAGATATCTAGAAAGAGCAACATTTCAGCTTTCTAAAATGGGTAACATTTTAAATATTGAATGATAAATGACGTGACAATCGGGATTTAAATTACCATGGTCAAATATCATCTCGGTTAACACCGTTAAGCTATTACGCGTTGTCGATAAAATCAATAATTATCGGCTTTTCTGACTGGATTATCAGCGACGACAGCATATTTTTGCCGTTATTGGATTTATGCATGGAGTTGCGGATCCCTCTATTAGTATTATACATCCTTGCTGACACTGACATTTCTTGTAAAAGGCTAATGCAGTAAAGCTGTATCACTTCTTTTTGGTATAATAGAAATGAAGATTGAATTTTTAACATTTTTTTAACCCATTGAGTGTATTGTGTTTTCATGGGTATTGCAATTTAAACTGCCAACGTGTTGCATATCAAAGACAATAAACACAATTAATGACAATGTGTGATCAACCACTGATTAAAATAGACTAATTGGAAAGTGGCATCATTGCTTCAAATAAGAAGGGCCTGTTACTATAACCTCAATGGACTAGTGCATTGGCATGTGATAAAGGTGGCCCACCTCCTGCAATTTATTCCCAAGTTACCCATTCTACCCTCACAAGTATATCAAATCAGAAAATGATGGAAGCATATTGCTTTTTTCAAAATTAGGAATAGGCGAATTTATGTGTTGAGGAAAAAGTTGTTTTTTTCATGCTGACATAAATAAATGGTTTCACAGTAACTCATATTAATAAAAATACAGTAACTTATATAATAGCTGTATAATAATACTCTTGGTCCTGGAGGTAAATGAAATAAAAAGAAGAAATACTAACCTCGATTCAGTTTCATTTTGTAAAAATACGTATTATATATAACACTAGCAGAAAGATTTATGTAGTTTTTTCATTTGGCTACTGGCCTCCAACCAAAAAGTTTGAACAAAGCTCTTCATTTCAGGACAACTGATTTCCATTCAAAAATATACCTGCATCTTCTTTTCCATTTCCTGTTGCTCCTTGATACGGGCCTTTCTCTCCTCCTCAGCTTCTTTTGCCTGATGAGCATTTAAAAGAAGATAATTCATGACAAATGCAAGTATAAAAAGAAGCATAAAGAGACTGAACATTTAAATATTTGTTTTCTTCATTTTGTATAGGTTTGAAAAATATACTAAACAAGAGTGTCACAAGAATACACAAAAGACTTGTAAGGAACATTGTTACATACCTAACAGACATGTTTTTGAACAAATCATTTTTTACCTAGTTTTTGTAACAACACATTTTTTATTTTCTTAGCATGTTTCACAATGAGTGGATAAAAATGTAACTTCTGGGGGTTTTCAAATGGTTTTACAATAGCAATATTAGGCAAACTGCCCCGCTTTATGGTGGCTATGTTTTTCAATGGACAAGAACCATATCACACTTAATGGAGTACTAATTAAAACATGATGTTCTAAGAAAGTTTCATAATAAACTAATGTGACTTCAAGAATTCTTTTTAAAATTATTTTCTATATAGCAAACTTTTGGCTGAGCTGAGAAAGGAATGTTCAAGCTGTTTCATGGTCAAATTTGACCTTTTATCCCGAAGTGTAATCTTTACCTTGGAGGGAGATTGGTCTTACACTCAACACCCTGTGATGCTTGATATTTGTGCCAGGTTGCAAATCTATCATTATATGGCAAGTTATGGCTGAGAAAGAAAATTTCCCAAATACCTACCCATGGACAGATGTACAGACTATCAATGTGACTTGTATATGGCAATGTCTTCCAAGGAGGGCATAACAATAGTTGTGTTTAACCTTTTCCCCATTAGAAGCAAACTGAAAATGTCTTTTGCAACCAACATAAAACCAGAACAGCCTGCAAGTAACTCACAGTCTGTTCAGGTTTTATGCTTTTTGCTGCTTATCAGTATCTTAAGGTTGGAAATGAAGATTTTAAAACTTGATTCTAGTACAACAATTTTAAATTTAATTAGTTTTTTAAGGGACTACAAACTCATCAAAGTGCATTTATAAGGGGTACACGGTTCAGCAAGTAAAATTTTGGATTGTAATTTTCAGAACTGTTACAGTTTACTGATTAATATTCAAACTCTTTAAGTAGATCATGAAGCTTTTCAAAATTACCTAAATCTCAATGTTATTCACAGCAAAGAACCATGCTATGTTGTAAATAAAAATAACACAAATGCAATTTACACACTATTTTGCAGGCAAGTATTAACAACAACCTGTCTGCAATGATGATTAATTATTAACATATCAGCACTTCAGAATAGGCAAGACACTAAATCACTAACTTATTAGTATTGCTTTATGAACCTTTCATTAATGCGTAATGATGGATGCATATTCATATTGTTACATGTAACAATTTTAAATTTTTTATTTAACATCTTTACTTAGTAAAAAATGTAGCCTTGAAATACGATAAACACCGACCAAAAGTCCTAGGTATTAAATACAAATAGAACATAATTTTTTTATTATATGAAACTCAACAAATCCCTCTGTACAAATAACTTTTAAAAATTACCAGTAATGCAGTTGTAAAACATAAATATTGCCATATTAACGATTTGAGGTCAATTTAGTTTGAAATACTTTTTTTAAGGCAAAAGATTTAAGGTCACTTAAGTCTAAATCACAATACATAAATCCAATGATTTAGGACACTCTGTCCCTCGTGTAAATTAGCAAAAAGAAAGTGTTCACTGAGTTATGAATAACAACTATTGCCCAAAAACACATTGAATATTGATGAATATGAACCCTTGCTCTGGGGAGACAGGGCTTTATGCATGTGTGTAAAGTGTTGCAGACTGTACAGGCTAATCTGGAAACATTGTTTTGGCCTTAACTGGATTTTTGATAAGAAGAGACTTCCATAAAGTAATTAGCTTGTGCTGAGTGCACAGGCTGATCTGGGACGACACTTCACGCACAAACATAGACCCTGTTTACCAAAGGCACAGCTTATATTTCAGTGTCCCAGATAAGCTGCGTATCTGCGTCTTTCACCCTATTAAAATGTTAAAAAACGCAAAGAAATACAATATCATGCGTATTGAAAACGCAACCGATTTGACTTTTACGCAAATTCGTCAAATTTGATGCGTACAATACAATAGCTTCGATCGAAAATGCTTTGCTCATTTTCGGTATTTTCTCTTTGGAATTATTATCATAATGCGGCGACGCTTGCATTCAGCAAGCGCCTCGATGATGGAGCAGGAAAACAGTCAAAGTTATCCAAACACTCTGCGGACTAAATTTCATTGTTAAACAAGCAAATTCGTTGAATTTATATCCCCAACCAATATGCTTCTGGACACAAAAGTGTTATATTTGACACTCAAAAAAGCATTTTTTCAAGATACAAAGGGCCATAACTCCGTAATTAACAGATGGTGTACAATGTCATTTGGCGTGCATCATCCTCTTATCCATATGTATACTCATACCAAGTATAAATGAAATCCGCCAAAGCACTTCTAAGATATTGCCCTGGACACAAAAAAAAACATTTTTTTTCAAGATACAAAGGGCCATAAATCCGTTATTAACAGATGGTGTACAATGCAATTTGGCACAGAATCCTCATATCCATATACATACTTATATCAAGTTTCAATGAAATCCGCCAAAGCACTTCCAAGATATGGCTTCGGACACATAAGTGCCCGACGGACGGACGGAAAGACGGACGGACGGACAACGCCAAAACAATATCCCTCCGCCTATGGCAGGGGATAATAAATTAGTATGACGAAATTATTTAAGACGACATACATGCGTTTTAAATCTGACTTAATCCGTCGTTCATTGTAAAGCGTCTGTACATTCAGCTTATATTACGATGCGAAATAAAACGTCTAAGAGAGGTCGAAAGACGTCCGCGATTGTTGCGCAAAAATATCAGTCGATCGCAAACGTTGAACCAAAAAAGAGAAAGCCAATAAGTGCCGAATCATTAGTGTTATTTTTTTTTGTTAAGTTTAAAGTTAAGAATCTATATTATGGACAGTTTCAAGGATTAAAGATATTATGAAACATCAGTTTATTAAAGTTAATGATGATAGTTTACAGTTTTATTGAATCAATAAAAGTGTGCAGCTTCAACAGAAGTAAAGCGGCAATCATTTTACAGTATGCATTTTTATATCTCATTTCACCCTATTTCAAGAATGAAATCACCCTATTTTTCAAAATCAATGGGTGAAACCCCTATTTCCCAAATAATTATCTGGGGCACTGATATTTAAAGACAATGGTGTAAAAGTTTACCCGTCGTTTTCTGTTGGCCTCTTCATCAGCAGCCTAGCAAACAAACAATGTTAGTGGTATTAGTTAGGTCATGCAGAAATGCAAGGGAGACAAACATACCAATAAGGGAGACAAACATACCAATAAGGGAGACAAACATACAAGCACACTTTGAAACATTTCTTACAGAGCTCCTTTTATGTTGGTATAGAACCAAATCATACCATTTAATAATACAAAATGAATATAAACATCTTCTGTGTAAGGATAGGCTATTAAGATCATGACACTATTTAATGTCAATTCTATATTCTTCCAAGAGTAATTAATTTTTTATCAACAGTATTAAGTGCAGAAATTCTTATGAACAGCAACCAAACTACACAACTATATAAAATAAGTTTCAAATAAAGTCTTGCTCTCGAAAAACAGGGCTTAATGCATGTGCACAAAGTGTAGTCCCAGATAAGCATGTGCAGTCCACACATGTATATCAGAGACAACACTTTCTGTCTAAAATAGATTTCAGCAAAGAAGAGATCTGCTTTAAATGAAAAATGCCATAAAAGCAGAAAGTATCGTCCCTAAATAGCCTGTGCAGACTGCAGAGGCTGATCTAGGAAAACACTTTAGGCATATGCTTTTAGTCCTGTTTTTCCAGAGCAAGGCTAAACAATTTTCATCCTTCACAAAAAAAGTTAGCATTCTTACTAAGCTTAACCCTTTGCATGCTGGGAAATTTTTCATCTCCTAAAATGTCGTCTGCTGAATTTCTAAAATTAGCATTTTCTTCGATTTTTTCAAAGAATACTATCAGAATATCAAACAGTTTGGATCCTGATGAGACGCCATGTTCACAGAACGTGGCGTCTCATCTGGATTCAAACTGTTTGCAAAGGCCTTCAAAATTCGGTTCCCGCACTGAAAGGGTTAAAGTAACACTGAAAGATTGTACTTTCAAGTGCCACCAATTGTTCATGCCACAGATACTGTTATCTTGTTGTAGGTTTTGTAAATGTTCAGTAAATTATTTTCAACAACAACTGTAACATGTGAATGCTTCATTCCAAATCAGGCATGCTTTTGAACATGCATTGTGCTTTACTTTCCCTGCAAACTGGTTTTCTCACACAATCATGATGAATACCCATAAAGCAAACAACTGTTTGTTTCATCTAACCTGATCAAACATAATTTTGTGTGCTGATCCTAAACTTTCTTGAGCATTCCAGAATAAACTTTGCTAATTTGGTTTTCTTAGTCATATTCACTATAACTTGTAATTTCAAATTTGCAATATTTTTTTGCACTTTTCCATCATTGATGCTAAATTGACTTTACATAAACATCAAATAAAAAAGGGCAATGGGCCCTAAGGCGCTCATCTGAGTTATTATACAATTAATTTTCTGACCAAGTTAAATAAAGATTTGACCATAAATGTGACTTCTAGAATGTTTACAAGGTTTACTATCGCCTTTAGGAAAAATGTCCTGCCCCCTGGTGGCCATGTTTTTCAACCAACCGGAACCATTTTCAAACTTGTCCAAGACATCATTATGACAAATCTTTGACCAGGTTTCATGGAAATCCGACAATAAATGTGGCCTCAGAAGTGTTGACATGGCAAATGTTGATAACGCATGGCCCAAGATAGACAAACGGCGATCACAAAAGCTCACTATGAGTACCTTGTGCTCAGGTCGAGATGTATCAAAGTTCTCATAACTACCTTTTTCTTTTCATTTTCAATTAAAATTAAACCATGCACACTCATACTCAATGGGTTAAAATCAGGCTTATTATTATTATGTATTATTAAATGTATAGGGTTACCACACTAAAAGGCTCAATATTTGCTTTCAAAAACAAAACATGGTGGTCAAATGAACAAAATCTTTAGCTTAGGTGTTTTTTTTAATCAAGATATATACAACATAAACCATATATATTAAAGGAGAAGGATTGCTTGAACATTCACTGATGTCAGAAAAGGGCAAAAATGGGAGATAACCATAAGAGTTAATAAGGGGACTGTACTCACACAATGTGTAGTCACTGTTGAAAATAATAAGTCGCCAGGAAAGAAAGGAGATCACAGTACAAGTACCGGCAATAAATGGGCTTTACTCGGTTTTGAGGTTGAAAATAATATTTCACTAGGAAACAAATGGGAGATAACTGCACAAGTTATACTGGGGTCTTCTCAATATTATTCAGGCTATACCTGTCCTCTATACTTCATGAGATAGTCTCCCTTTGCTAGCATCTCTTTTTCCTTTTCTAGAGAAAATGGTCGATAAAGAAGAAAGTGAGGATACTGATGAAAGGGAAAAATAACCACACATGCTCGCTTTAATTTTGTTCACTTACAGTGGGTATCATCTAAACAGCATAAATAAACAGTGAGATTATGTTAATAGTTCCAATATTGTGATTGCATAGGAATTACCACTGTTTGGGAATGTTTTGTATGTTTGTTTGTTAGTTTGTTTGCAGTGTTCAACAATATTTCCCTCATTTCATGGCCCTCTTTTCCTAGGTTAGGTCTACTTAATTCAAATACTTATGCCAGTAACTGACAATTCCCTACTGAGATCAGAGATATGGGGCAAAGGCCAAAGAAACCAATACCCACACACATTTTGGCCTGTCCAGCGATTGGAATCACTATTTCCTTACAAAGTTGTACATTTGAAACATAATAAATGACATGAAAGCTCTCAAATTCAAGAAATATCCTACAACTGGCTATATTTGCCCAATCATGGGTGCATCTTGAAATTTTAGTTATCCATTCAATTAAGGAAATGTAATTAGTGGCACTGCTTTAGCTTGGTCTAGTTTGATTGTGCCCCATTACTCAACTTACGTTTTTCATGGACAAGCAAAAGCATCAATTGGCAACATACTTAATACCAATAAAGTCCCCTTCTTGAATCTGGGGCAGCGGGTGAATGACCAAAGAAAATTGCAAAACTAATCCCATCAAATATATATGGCCAGGCTGGGATTCCAACTTGCAAACCACATATCTGTTTAAAACCCATTCATTTTTGGTACATTACATATTGGCTTATTAGACATTACAATTAGTCTGATTCCCCGGCAGAACAAGTACTTGGTGTCTATGAAGAAGATCTAGAGAACAATACCAGGGATTGCTGCAAAACTGTTAGTAAAATCAATAATGGAACCTATAATTTCAACAATATCTTACTCCATTAGTCCACCCACCTTGTAAACTTCATTTTATCATTTTTGTCTTTTCTTACACACACTCATTCATTCATAAGTCCGCTCACCATTTAATGTTCATTTAATCATTTTCTGCATTTTCTCACCCCCCCCCCCCCCCCCCCAGATCACCCACATTCAAAAATATCTACCACTCACTGGCCCCATGAGTGCGCTCACCTTTTTCATTTCCTCCTCTGACTTCTGATCGCTCTCCTTTGCTTTCTCCACCAGAAGCTTGCGTTTCCAGGCCGGCACATTCTTCCATTTCTCTGCCTCCTCTTTCTCCCTCTTCTTCTTGCCTTCAATAAATCAGTATGAGGACATGTAATATTATCACCAGAAACATGGACTATTACTGGTGCTTTACCTTATTTATAGAATCATCTCACAAGAGATTCCTAAAACCAACTCAATCAACTTACAAGATATCCCTCTAACCAAGGCAATCATCTTACAAGATATTCCTCTAACCAAGGCAATCATCTTACAAGATATCCCTCTAACCAAGGCAATCATCTTACAGATATTCCTCTAACCAAGGCAATCATCTTACAAGATATTCCTCTAACCAAGGCAATCATCTTACAAGATATCCCTTTAACCAACTCAATCATCTTACAAGATATTCCTCTAACCAATGCAATCATCTTACAAGATATCCCTCTAACCAAGGCAATCATCTTACAAGATATTCCTCTAACCAAGGCAATCATCTTACAAGATATTCCTCTAACCAAGGCAATCATCTTACAAGATATTCCTCTAACCAAGGCAATCATCTTACAAGATATCCCTCTAACCAAGGCAATCATCTTACAAGATATTCCTCTAACCAAGGCAATCATCTTACAAGATATTCCTCTAACCATGGCAATCATCTTACAAGATATTCCTCTAACCAAGGCAATCATCTTACAAGATATTCCTCTAACCAAGGCAATCATCTTACAAGATATCCCTCTAACCAAGGCAATCATCTACCAAGATATTCCTCTAACCAAGGCAATCATCTTACAAGATATTCCTCTTACCAAGGCAATCATCTTACAAGATATTCCTTTAACCAAGGCAATCATCTTACAAGATATCCCTCTAACCGAGGCAATTATCTTACAAGATATTCCTCTAACCAAGGCAATCATCTTACAAGATATTCCTCTAACCAAGGCAATCATCTTACAAGATATCCCTCTAACCAAGGCAATCATCTTACAAGATATTCCTCTAACCAAGGCAATCATCCTACAAGATATCCCTCTAACCAAGGCAATCATCTTACAAGATATCCCTCTAACCAAGGCAATCATCTTACAAGATATTCCTCAAACAATGACAAACATTAAACAAGATATCTCTCACACAATGACAAACATTAGACAAGATATCTCTCACACAATGACAAACATCTAACAATAAACAATTCAACACCGTTATTTCGAAGTCGTCGGGACCGTTAAAAAAAACTTCGGATTAACAATAATTCGAAATAAACATTTGACAGACTTAGACTTCTTTGATAGATTGGTTACCTCCCCTTATCTATAGCATATTTTATATAGGGATCCATACAGGCTAATTTTACCGGTCAAAAATTTGACTGGTTATTTTCAGAAACATATCGCGAGATTATTCCAGGTTCAAAGGATGTAATCTGTGTACCATTTCAGGTTTATTTTCCCGAACTTTTTGACAGCTGACAGATAAGACTAAAAGCTCGTTCTAGTCAAATAAGATTAATAATACATGTGCAACTCAAATACTACATGATACATAATATAATTGCTTTACTTAAAATTGGAATTTTATATTTGTGAGCGTATGAATCTTTGGTTTAAAATGTGACGTCACAATGTTTATGTCTGCACGTGCTGTTTCCCATAAAATTAGTTAAAACAACGCACTTCTTTGATTGATTCTTTAAAAATAAAACGTTGTGGAATTCGTATGGTTCAGTTACACGATACTATTAATAATTGTTGTACTTAAAAACGTAAACTAGTCATATAGCAATAGATTTCTACTTGTAACAAACCGAGGAATAAAACGATTCTTTTTCTGCTTTTTATTTTTATCTTATTACGGAAGATATAAAATATAATGAATAGCACAAATTATCAAATGAACACGCTACGCGCAAATGACAAGTGTAATTATCAACTTTTGACGAGCCACACTCGGATGACAAAGGTGATAAATTACACTCAGTGTTTTGCAGTTTTGACTTTGGATTAAAGATTGATAATTAGGTGCCAATTAAAGTGTTGGGACCGACAGAATCACTTTGAATTAACGATTTCTTCGGTTTAACGAAGTTCGAATTAACAATGAAATTTTACATTAAACAATGAAGAACCAAAATTGGGACCCGACAAATACTTCAAAATAACGGTGACTTCGGATTATTGGTGTTGGAAATAACGGTGTAGAAGTGTATGCCTAAAACGATCAAAAACATCTAGTTTAGATTAAACCTATTTATATTAGCTCGATTGCATCGAAAGCCTCAGGCTTATAGAAACCCTCTCGAGTCCGTTTCCTGAACCTATAACCAGTACTTGGTGTCTTTGGTTAAGATCAATGGAACCTCTCCTTGTGGGGATCAAACTCATGACCTCCCGATCGCTAGGCAGACACCATATCCATTAAGCCACATCAAACTCACAAACAAGATATTCCTTACACCATGCCAATCGATTAATGTAACAAAGAATTCATCAAACCAAGACAAACAAGTAACTAGATATTCATCATACAAGATATTATTCTTACCAAGACAAACAAGTAACTAGATATTCATCATACAAGATATTACTCTTACCAAGACAACAAGAGATGTGTTTGTCAGAAACACAATGGCCACTATTGGGCCGCTTTGAAGCCATAAAAATGACCTTTGACCTTGAAGGATGACCTTGACCTTTCACCACTCAAAATGTGCAGCTCCGTGAGATACACATGCATGCCAAATATCAAGTTGCTTTCTTCAATATTCAAAAAGTTATGACTAAACTTTAGCGAAGGTTAAAGTTATAGGAAAGAAATATACAATTATATTTGACCTTTGACCTTGAAGGATGACCTTGACCTTGACTTTTCACCACTCAAAATGTGCAGCTCCGTTAGATACACATGCATGCCACATATGAAGTTGCTATCTTCAATATTGCAAAAGTTATCAACTTAAACCAAGGTTAAAGTTTTGGGACACACACAATGACTGACACAATGACAGACAGACAGACAAACAGACAGACAGACAGACAGACAGACAGACAGACAGACAGACAGACAGACAGACAGACAGACAGACAGACAGACAGACAGACAGACAGACAGACAGACAGACAGACAGACAGACAGACAGACAGACAGACAGACAGACAGACAGACAGACAGACAGACAGACAGACAGACAGACAGACAGACAGACAGACAGACAGACAGACAGACAGACAGACAGACAGACAGACAGACAGACAGACAGACAGACAGACAGACAGACAGACAGACAGACAGACAGACAGACAGACAGACAGACAGACAGACAGACAGACAGACAGACAGACAGACAGACAGACAGACAGACAGACAGACAGACAGACCAAAACAATACACCCCATATCTTTCGATCCGGGGGCATAAACATCTGACAAGATATTCCCTATACAGAGACAATCATCTTACAATATATTCTTCTAGCTTTTCCTGGTTCTTCTTTTCTATCATGTCCCTCTTCCATATTGGCGTTGATTTTGTTACTGGAATGTAGCCTGGAATCTCACTCACATCTGAAACAATTATATTTAAAACATTTATTGCACAAGATTTTCAATCAAGATTGTTTCCAAACAAGATTGATATATCATTCCAATTGTCATTCTGGAAATGATACATCTGCGGTGTTCATTTCAATTATCATATGCTTAAAATAATTCAACTCCTCTCCAAAAGCTTACACCTTTTTTCAACTTATATGATAAATTCAAGTACGCCATGACACTAGCATAGTATTCTCCATGTCAAGAGCCATTATATGTTTACCTGAATTAAAAATATTGCAGCAATTGAAATATATGCACTATATACTTTAAAGGCTGTTCTGAAATGTACAGGACACCTAGCTTGATTCCAACTAATGTTGGATACCAGAGACTGACACTAATTATCAAAAACAATACATGCCACTAAATCTCTCCTAAATTTATTGATGTATGTTTACAATCATCTCTGGCTGACAACTACTGTTGCTGTTCTGAACTGATACAGGATACCTTGATTCCATGAATGAAAGATGAGAATTATATGCAGTGGAAAACTGCATCAAAGCCCAGTATTTTATATATAAATGATCATAGTTAGCAGGGACCTGCAAAGTTTTCATGAAAGATACATTAATTGGATCTGACATATTTCAGGGGAAATGCCTTCTTAAAATAAATGAAGTTAATTACCTGTCTAACCTACATCAGTCACTTAGTGACTCATGGAACTGAAGTTTTGGGTGAACATAGCCAGACATCCACATGCTCCGAGAAAAGGGGGTTTAATGCATGTATGTAAAGTGTCGTCCCAGATTAGCCTGTGCTATTGGCTAATCAGGGACTACACTTTCCACCTAAACTGTATATTTGCTAAGAAGATACTTTTTTAAAACAGAAAATTTCATAAAAGCAGAAAAAGTCTTCCCTGATTAGCCTGTGCGGAGTCCCACTTTTTCCTTTGGGATTCCTCCTTTTTCCTTTGGGACTCCTACTTTTTCCTTATGGATTCCAATTTTTTTTTTTGACTCCTCCTTTTCCCTTTGGGACTCCTACTTTTTCTTTTCGGACTCCTACTTATTCCTTTTGGACACCTAGTTTTTCCTTTGGGTCCTACTCATTCCTTAGGGACTCCTACTTTTTCCCAACAAATAGTCACAGGTTTCCTATTTAAAAATCATTATAATTATAAGTGTGACCCTGACTCGTGTGATCTATGGAATTGTGCACTAAAGTAGTACAGAAATCATATTCTTCTTAGCCCCATATTTCCCAATGTATGTTACACACGGTATGCCTTTCCATGTAACACTGAAAAATCCACTGAACAACATTGGCGTAATTAACCATGACAAGAAATGTTGCTTACCTATATCATCTAATGAAATCTCCATAGCTGAGTCTTTGGAACCTTTACCTGAAAACAACAACAGAAAACATGATGAGAACAGAAAAACAGCAACAAACATCAAAGACAGATTTTAAAACTCACTAAAAAACAATTTTTACCATCCAAGGGCATGAAACATTTATATAAACAAGAGGGCCATGATGGCCCTGAATCGCTCACCTGACAAACCTTGCCACATCAACTTAAATACTATCAGCCCATATACAATCCCAGGCCAGATTTCATTAATTAATACATTCTGACAAAGTTTCATTTAGACGTGATGAAAACTTTGACCTCTTTCATCTACACAAGGTTTTACTAGAATTGGCCCGGTGACCTAATTTTTGACCCCAGATGACCTATATACGATCAGGGCTCCCCCTGGCCCAAAAATTTCTGTAACCAACATTTGAGTCAAATGTAATTTTTTGTAGCCAAATTTTAGACACTGTAGCCAAAGTTTTAGCAAAGCATTAGGAACCACCTGTTGTTAGTCTAGGCTAAGGGGTGTAAAAGAAGAAACTACAAAACAAAGCTTTAATATGTTTATTACTATAATCATCATGTGTGCATAACAAAAATAAACAGTTTACAACAAACCATTTATAGAAGAACATACATCATAACTCAAGCACATGTTCATAAAATAAGCATATGATAAATTTACATAACATGAGCACATGATATCCTGAACATACATTTTAGCAGAAGGCCATGAACCACATCATGTGTGCATAACAAAAACACAACAGTACAACAAAACATTTATAGATATACACACATCATAACTCAAACACATGTTCATAAAATAAGCACATGATAAATTCACATAACATGAGCACATGATATCCTGAACATACATAATCCGCCTCAACTTCAATCCAGCCCAAATCTTGAAAGCACGTTTGAAATCAAACTTGTCCATTGGTGGGCTGTCTATGGACAAAATCAACAAGTTCTCCAAGTTTTTAATTTAAATAGAATTTCTGAGAGATGTTGAATGTCAATTCCCTTTCTACCAAGCAAATTAACTACATTCTCATATATGCTCTCTGCATTTGCTCTTTGAAGTTCAGCCACACCTAAAAAGTAAGTATGTGGAAAAGCCATTCCAAACTGACATCAGTTTCCAAAAGTCTAACATAGGTCAATTAATTTGCTTTACTGAAGTGTCTGTACTCTCATCATCATGATACTGTACTTGCATGATGTCAGTATCTTCTGGAGAAGATCACTCCTTAGAACATCTGCCATATTTTTTGAAATTCCGACACACTGGAGCTGCGTTCATATGACAAATGGCTGTCAACGCGAAGGTCATTGAGCTGGGTTGCACCCTGAAAATATATTTAAACAAATTTGCATCCTGAAAATATAATTTATGATTTCAAGTATATTTTGCTCAATATTTGTAGCAAACATAAACAAAATCAAATTTTATAAATCAATTTAAAACAAATAAAATTTGTTTTAAAGATGTTTTATTTATTTCTTTTACCTGCAAGACACACAATCTGTTCAGGTCTGGAACCAGTGATGATGCGAGAGTATGTTGTGCAGCAAATTACACATTAGTCATAGCCGACACTACAGCCGCTTTACTTTTTGATATTGCTGCAGCCTGCGCATTTGTCATTGATGTTTTCAGACTTCAAGATTGTGAGGCCTCTTTGTGATCTGAAATAAACAAAATTTAATACATGTATGCTAAATTTCAAAACAAAAAGTTCTTTTTGAAAAGTGTCAATATATATTTATTATGAACATAACAAAATATTATTGTTATTTAAATATATTATTAATAATATAAAAATTGTTCATGTATATTCATTTTAATATTGATTGTCATTCTTTTTCATTACCTTTTGATTTTTCGTGTTTTGAAATGTCTTTTTTCAACATACTACACCCAAAGTGAATGAAATTGATTTTTGAAAGTTGTATGCATATTTTGCAATACATCGTTTTTGATTTTGCATTATAGGCTAACCACTTGAATTCCAAAAGCCAAACATCTTTGAATGATCTATTATCAGATTTGATTTTTTTTTAGACCGTGTCATTAGATTCGTCAGAGTCCAAAGGACGCTTATTGCCTACGGTCGCCATAATAGCAGTCGCAATTTCTGACACTTTCGCCGAAAATGTCAAGGGTTTTATACCCGTTCATCTATCGTCATTCACAATTGTAATTGTAACACATTTAGCCTTTAATCATTACAAACATTACGAATTTCTCGAAATTAAAATCAATTATCAACTTCTTGACTTACGTTCATTGTGTGACTAAGTTGATAACTCGCTAATGGCTTTTACTCAAATTGAGTGAAATCGGCAGCAATCTTTAATCTTTAATCAGATGTAATTGTTTATTAAAGCTGATAAGATGAACGATTACACCATTGTTTTGTTTTCAGCCATTTTCCTTGTCTCGATGACCGATACTGACCGGTGTTAATGCCGACTGCGTATCAATTTTTTGGGTCAATAACACGGCGATGTATTGAAGCACAGTCTACAGCTGAAAGAGTTTATTATCTGGGACGGCATTTGTCACGTTTTCGTCAAACGATTATTTTATTAGCTGAATTTGCTAAATTTGCGCCATTGGCGAATCTGGCAAACAGCAGAGGGAGCCCTGTAACGATTCAAAATCAGTTATTATCAGGATGAACATTCTGACCATATTTCATTAAGATCAGATGAAAACTATGACCTCTATTGTCTACACAAGGTTTTTCTATGATTTGACCTAGTGACCTAGTTTGTGACCCTAGATGACCCAAATACAATCCCAACCCAGATTTCATCAAGATTAACATTCTGACCAAATTTCATAGAGATTGGATAAAAACTGTGACCTCTGTAGTCTACAAAAGGTTTTTCTATTATTTGACCTAGTGGCCTAGTTTTTGACCCCAGATGACCCAATTACAATCCCAACCCAGATTTCATCAAGATAAACATTCTGACCAAATTTCATAAAGATTGGATAAAAAACTGTGACCTCTACTGTCTACACAAACAAATTGTTGACGGACACAATCACACACGTACACACGCACAACGGACTTCGTGACAGGTGAGCTAAAAATGTTAAGACATGCCTGTTATCTAATGGCATAAACAAAGTAACAAAATGTAAAGACACATTGTGTATTACTTATGGTCATAAACAGATAACAAAACGTGAAGTTCTAAATGGCTGCTATCTATGGGCATAAACAATGAAACACATGTAAGGACACATTGTCAGTCACCTATGGGCATAAACAAAGTAACAAAATGTAAAGACATAATGTCTGTTACCTATGGGCATAAACACAGTAACACAATGTAAAGACATATTGTCTGCTACATTATTATATCTATGGATTGGGCATAAACAAAGTAACACATTTTAAAGAAACGTCTTTTTACCTATGGGCATAAACCAAGATACAAAATGTAAAGAAATGTCTGCTACCTATTGGCATCAACAAAGAAACAAATTGTTAAGACATGTCTGCTACATGTCTCTATGAGCATAAACAAAGTAACACATTTTAAAGAAATATCTTTTACCAATGGCCATAAGCAAAGTTACAAAATGTAAAAAATTCTCTGCTACCAATGCTAAGGGCATTAACAGTAATGCAACAACATGTAAACAAATCAGGAAGCTGACAAACATAAGTGATCAAAAGCTGGTGTGAATTTTCTCATTAGACTATCGAAGTTTTTAAAGCATGCATAAACGATTCTTGTGTCAACATTCTTTTTTTTCTAAATCTCAAACCTATGATCCATTAAGAAAAATGGATTTTAAATAAACAAGGGCTGTTTGTAAAACATGAATGCCCCCATATGGGCTGTCCATTGTAGTGGCAGCCATTGTGTGAATATTTTTTTTGTCACTGTGACCTTGACCTTTGACCTAGTGACCTGAAAATCAATAGGGGTCATCTGCCAGTCATGATCAATGTACCTATGAAGTTTCATGTTTCTTAGGCCTAATTATTCTTGAGTTATCATCAGGAAACCATTTTACTGTTTCAAGTTACTGTGACCTTTACCTTTGACCTAGTGACCTGAATATCAATAGGGGTCATCTTCCAGTCATGATCAATGTACCTATGAAGTTTCATGATCCTAGGCCTAAGCATTCTTGAGTTATCATCTGAAAAAATTTTTACTGTTTCGAGTCACTGTGACCTTGACCTTTGACCTAGTGACCTGAAAATCAATAGAGGTCATCTGCCAGTCATGATCAGTGTTCCTATGAAGTTTCATGATCCTTGGCATAAGCATTCTTGAGTTATCATCCGGAAACCATTTACTGTTTCGAGTCACTGTGATCTTGACCTTTGACCTAGTGACCTGAAAATCAATAGAGGTCATCTGCCAGTCATGATCAATGAACCTATGAAGTTTCATGATCCTAGGCCTAAGCATTCTTGAGTTATCATCCTGAAACCATTTTACTATTTCGAGTAACTGTGACCTTGACATTTGACCTAGTGACCTGAAAATCAATAGGGGTCATCTGCCAGTCATGATCAATGTACCAATGAAGTTTCATGAGCCTAACCCTAAACGTTCTTGAGTTATCATCTGAAAACCATCTGGTGGACGGACCGACCGATGGACAGACAGACCGACATGTGCAAAACAATATACCACCTCTTCTTCGAAGGGGGGCATAAACATATTAACTGAGTTATTATGTTATCATTATTCAAATTGTGTTAAGTTAAGTAAAATTTAAAAAATACAAGTTAAGCCTGTACAGACACTTAAACAGTTGTTGCGGAACCAACAATTGCATCTTGATGTCTCAATTGAACAAATCTGCACAGAATGGCGTGGATAATCGATAATAACCCCCAATCCAAAAGCCTCAATCAGGCTGTAAAATATTAAGCAAAAAAGTCAATGATTATATCGAAACATTTTGTTTGATGTTAATTAGCTCAATTATCTTGCTTAAAAGGTAATTAAATAAATGAGATTGGTGACTTATTTTTCACAGATTTTTGGGATGCTATGGTGCTGTCATTTACAAGACCAGTACTGCTTGACCTACATATACCTGGCACTTCATTAGTGTGGTTACCAAAGGAGTGGTGTGTGGTTATGAGATTAGAGCCAGAATGACATCTGCTGATGGGCAAAGATAGGCTTTGCTATGTTAATTGCATCCAGGATCTCATGCCTTCATGTATTAGTGTGTTTATTTATCACAACTGGTATTTAGCAGAAATACTTTACTTTAAATGAGGGAAAGCCACTGTACTTACATAGTTATTAATATTATTTATCATGCATTAATTGATTTAGTGAAATGGTCTTGTGGGGGATTTGAGGGATTAAAAAAGAAACCTGGAAATGTCAAGAAATATGGTTTATATATTTAGCTTTTTTGTAAACCCATATGTAAATAATTGCGCAATTCTAAGCTCTGTCAGTATGTATATAGCTACATAATGACAATATCTTACAACAATTCCTCCACGTAAACTAAATGTACTCAAGTTTTTTAGCAGAAACAGTTTTTCTTTAGAAAATGATATCTTAATCTCAGCACTCGATGTTAACTATGATCACAAAATTGCAGAAAATGCATGCATCAACTCTGTGAAGTAATTAAGTAGAGACTTTCTAATTATAGATACAGTGGCCATGAACTTGACCCAACTGACCCAAATTAAATCCCATGCTAGCTCTTCAATTATAAGCTACAAGTATAAACATAAGATTAATTAAAACACAATGCTTCCATCATAACTCAGGTTATTGAGCGAATCTTTATTTATAGTAACAGTGATCTTGACCTTGACACAGCTAGCCCCAAATACAATATTACGCTAAGTCTTCATTCAAGCTTGCTACATCCAATGTAGAAATTTATCAAGATAGGGACATGCAAACTAAAGGCATGAACAACATACATTATTGACCGGAAACCAACTGCTCCACCCCAGCCATATACCAATCTTATAACCATTTTCAACTTGGTTGAAAAACATGGTTAACAAGATTCCACCACTTCGAATGGTGGCTTCATACTCGTTAGATTATGAATTCATTAATAGACAGAAGTAACGGATTTATAAATATTTGGGACAGTAGCAGTGATTTGTTTTTACCAAAATTACTGCCTCTTACAGACTGATTCCCATTGGCCAAAAGCTAAATTTTCCCCAAAAACTCAGGCCAAAATTTCCCCAAAAAAGATGCAGACCTTCTCCAATAATTAAAAATTGGTTTATTGAGTTTATTATTCAGGGTTATTATGCTGTAACACTTAAGAACATTAATTTAAAAATGCAATTAAGCATTCAATCATAATCAATTTGAATTGTGTTACATATATTTATAATCATATTAATTATTTTTTATTTTTCCCAACTGCATGGCTTATCCCGCCTTTTTTCCAAATTCAAAAGGCACAGGGTGTAAAATGAAGCCACAAAAAATCACTGAGTAGTTTGTTTTGAAATGCATAATTTCTGTACGAGTGCAGAGCTTTTACGAGCTTATAGTCCCCATGTCTACTAGTACAGATATCAGGCACTATATAAGCCCCACATCTATTAAACAAATCCAATTAGCATTAAACATCAGATAATAGATCTGATGCTGGTGATAATCAGATCTATCTATCAAGCAGACAGCTGTTATATTCAGATAGTGGTTTCTATGTGTATTTCACAGTTTATGAGGCCCTTCATGCTGCTTGAGGTTGCATTTTCAGTTGAGACTCAGTCTCTAGGGCACATCTGATAAGGGAGTGCATAGATCAGTATCACAATAAAGTGTAAATGAAATGGGGAAAAGATAACCACTATGTGAGGGAAACTTTCAAAGGGTTACATGTGAAATCCTGATGCACAATTCGTAACCGGCAGAGATTGCACCCCACTTAAAATAACTTTTTTGTTAAATTTATGTGATGGTTTGGACATTTGCTACGTTGGCGCCAAGGAAACAAACTTAGTAGCCAAATCTAGGGGGTTCGGGGGCATGCCCCCCCCCCTGGAAATTTTTGGAATATGTTAAACAGTTTTCGGTACATGTGGTATTACTTTTTTCATTTTTTTTTGTTTTTGAAGAAATGCATGAGAAATTTCTAAATCAGCGTTAGACCGTCATTGCATGCCAAAAACCGTAAGACTCACGGCGAAACCGTGAGACTTGACAGGTATGATTTAATATATATATAGGTGTTTATTTCTATCCAATACGCCATAGTAGGCACATGAGGACAACATAAATTCACAATAAAATTAACAACAACGTAGGCAAAGCAAAATGCAAAAATAAATAAATAATAAAGATAATAATACACACGCACACCCATACGCATACACCCACACTCACACACGCGCACACGAATACACCCACTCCCATACACACATGCACACACTCACAAGTGAACTAAAAATACATAAAACGTGCATGGACAACACAATAATCATGAAAACAAGCGGAGAAGCCCATTATGAGTGATAAATAATTATAATAAAAAAATACATTACAAAATAATATTATTCCCATAATTTCTGAAATGAGCTTAAAAGAGGCGATCAAGAAATAATTGCCGATCACAAGTAAACAAAACATACATAATTAGTACATAAACGGATGAGCCTTTAATAGAGGCGATCAAGATATAATTGCCGATCACTCAGAATGAGTATATTAACGCATCATAATTTTCTGTGTACATTGGATACATGAAAACGTAAGAAAGAACAGTATTATGAACACCAGCAAAACATAGATAAGTTACTTTTCATATGAATATTTTAATTACCGGTAAACAGGATAAGCAACTTAAACAATTCATAATGAAATATGTCAAGCTATAAATGCATGGAAGCTTTAATTTAATGTTAAGTTATACAATTCGTAATGAAATATGTCAAGCTATACATGTATAGGAGCTTTAGTTTAATGTTAAGTTAAACAATTCGTAATGAAATATGTCAGGCTATACATGTATAGGGGATTTAATTTAATGAATGACATTACTTATATAAAGGATTATGGTGTTAATTCTTAACTTTAAAACCAAGAAATGTAAAAGAAGCTAGTTTTCTTAATGTTAGTGCATTTTGTGAATTTATAAGTGCAATACATTTTTGCATGTTAGGTCGTAACCAATACTTTTTATCGATATATTTCTTTCTTAAGTCATTTAATAAAGAACATTCTAAAATAAAATGATATTCGTCATCAATTTTTTGACAATGTGTACATTTTCTTTCATTATAAGGAGTAGCAATGGGTTTATGCCAGCGGCCAGATTCAATTATTAAACGATGAGATGATACTCTGGAGTTTAGAAAGAGCAATGCGATGGTTTTCATTTGAGATGCTTGTAAGGTACATTTTTAAATCATTGTTTATGTTAAGATGCCTGTAGAACAAGGCTCGACTAGATTTCGTTAATCGTGAATTCATATCTTGATAAAAACAATCCTTAATTCTTTGTTTGAATAATGACAAGAAAACTTCTTTTTGTCCTACCCCTTGGTGTATCCATACTTCTAAAAACCATAAACTTGACAACAGTTGATGCAACGAACTAACCCAATTTTTTTTAGACGGTGTTAATTCAAAGTCATGTTTCATTATGTTATATATAAGTTTAATATACTTATTTTCTTTGCTTTCTATTATTTTAAACCAGTATTTAACTATTTTAAAATATCTACTTACAATAAGCGAATGTTGCCCTAACTCACAGTAAACGAAATCATTTTGAGTTGCCCTTTTAACACCTAAGATATTTTTACAAAATTGAGTATGAAGACGTTCAATATTTTGTGCTTTATGAAAGCCCCATACTTCGCAACTGTAGTTCAAAATTGGTTTAACGAGTTTATCAAACAATTCTAATTGATGGCTTACTGACTTGGGTTAGCATCCAATGTTGCTCATCTTTTTAGAACCAACATTGTAAAAACTAGGAATATGTTCAACGTATGTTCATACTAAAACTATCCTGAACTTGTCAGTTCATAAAAATTGAAGAAATAAATTAAAAAATATAGTTAACTGTAGAACTTTGAAACTGTTTTAAACTGTTTATATACACTGGTTAGATAAGACGTTTCTGATTCTGCATTCACGTCTGCACTATTTGAGACATCCTCCGATCGCGAACCTAACATTTGGTCATTTCGTGAGCTTCCATTATTCTGTCTGCTTTCTTTTCTAAAGAATTGTGTTAATTTCTGTTGCTTGCTTTTTTCTTTTTCGTTCAAAGCATCCATTTTCCCGGAATCTGCAACTCACTTTTTAAATCGTTTTTTCAAGTCGCATAGCGACCGTTAATGGAAGTTACTCTTATCTACTTTTTAAGCCAATCAAAATCGCTGTTTCTTGGGAAATTAGTTTATAGTGGCTATGTCCATTATGCCATAACTCCGCCCATCTTATTAAATGACAATTCCGTACTGGTCGATTCGATAACCTTGAATCGTAACATCTATAGGTCATTACACGGCACGCTTCAGTGATTCAGTAATCACCTAAATCGCAGAGTAACCCAAATGTTCGAAAAAGTTTGGTCGCAGTGTAAAGCGTGACAAATTGAGACATTCGCCATGTGGATTATCCACTAAGCGGTCATCATTATCCCCTGGGGCCTTTCTGGTAAGGGTGTTATCTGTGTAATCTTATCGATGTTTCTGGCGATTTATACGGCCTGAAAACAGGCATTTAGATTGTGCAGTTGAAAAGCATAGGGTCTAATTTTTCAATCACCAATTTCATGAATATCTTATTTTTAATCGCCAGCCAGGAATTGTAATCTCCAATGGCGATTTCGGCGATCGGTAACGCTGACGTAGATTTATAGAAAGTTTCAGGCTGTTTCCAGAAGTAGCTAATTACCAGTTCAATTATTTTAAATTTAAAATAGTATTTCTGCAAAAGAAAACAATATTTTGAATCAATTATAAAACAGGCCATTCATGATACAACCAACGTTGGCTGACATGGATCACTAATTGTATAATGCAACAAGATATACACACGACACTAAATTAAATGATGATAATAATAATAATCATAATAATTACAATATAAAATGAATTAAGTGCAATATAAAATGCTGTGAACCTGTTCCAGAACAACAGCCAAGTCTTTTTTGTTTCCTTTAATGCAATTTTATTTTCTACCATCAGAAGATATGTGTGAAAAAAACTCTCAGACAGACACATCAACTGATAAGCAGACTGGCTTTCACCAAGAGGTATTTGAACTTATAAGGTAACCACTGAGGATCCCAGGAAACAGAACTGGCTTTTTGATAAAATTCCAAGCATTCCGAGCCGAACAATTCAGTAAGGGAGGTTATTGTTTATGAAAATAATATGACTAGGTGTTTTACCAATCAGGTTATTAAAATGTACACAAACAAATCAAATTATCATCAAATCCAAATCAGGTTTTGGCTCACTCTGGTGAAACTCATGCTTACAGGTAAATAATGTGGTAAGGGGTGGTATTCCAGAAGCATTTTAAGTTAAATGTTATTCTTATCCTTAAATTGGGAAATGTTCTTAAGTGTTTTTATTTCAAATTGATCTCAATTGGCATCAAGATATACATTTAAATAACATCATTATGCCATATGTTATTTTAGGATAGCAAAAAAAACTGGTGTCTCTTTATTTAGTAAAGAAATACAAAACATTATAATTTTGAACTTAAGTGAAATTATTTGAGAAATGACTTAAGATGTTTCTGGAATACCACCCCTGAACATTAATAAATAATTCAGTATTACCCACCAAAAATGGAAGTACTGTTGTAAGCATTGCTTATTTGTTTTGGACAAAAATATATAAAACATAGCACTGACTGACATATTAATCCTGAAATGATGCATAAAAATTATGTATCATCCATCTCCATCTAAAACTGCCAGTTGAAAGAGATTCCAATGCCTCCTCCCACCTACATACTGGCAACAATATATGATATCCAACAATACATTCAGGTATCTCATCATTCATTCATTCCTGCTTACACAGTGCCCAGACATAACCGTAGCCTCATATATATGGTACCAACATTGTGACACACAGATATGAGGAATAATATAATGTTCACCACGTCATTACTAAGCCTTATACTACCCATTGCTCTTGAACATTACAATTTTCTTTTCATTTTGGAGACATATACCAAAACATGAGCAGTGAAACAGTGATATTGTAGCTCTATAAAAAACGATCTTTTGAAAATATCAATTTTAATGAAGATTGTACGAAAATTATTGTAGAAACTGCTAAAAAGATTATCATAACATAATCCAAGAGCCATAACTCTACATAAAAACTATGTCAATTCGGTTGATTATATTCAACTTTTTTCAGAGATATTTAAAGTTTGAAGAAAATTAGAGAGCATGGTTCTTAAAAACTACTTCAACAGGTTGCAAATGCATAGTGTATATGCCAGTGTTCCAGCTAGGCCTAAATTGAAGGGCTGTTCCCAAGGCCCGCCCTGCCCTTTTTATCTGGCACAATTTATAACAAATATTATATTATAATATGCAACAGGGAACATTCCAGATGATATGACCCCTTGCTAAATAGCGCCCTTTTGAGAACAAGAGGGCCTGAAAGGCCCAAAGTCGCTCACCTGAGATTACAAGATATTATTGGGACAAATCTCCTGACCAAGTTTCATGAAGATTGGAAAATAAATGTAACCTCTAGAGTTTTAACAAGGTTTTACTATAGCCATATAAGGAAAAAAGCCCTGCCCCCTGGTGGCCATGTTTTTCAACCAACCAGCATCATTTTCGAACTCATCCAAGATATTATTTGGATGAATCTTCTGACCAAGTTTCATGAAGATCGGACAATAAATGTGGCCTCTAGAGAGTGAACAAGATTTTACTATAGCCATAAAGGAAAAATGCCCCGCCCCTTGGCATCCATGTTTTTCAAGCAAACGTTACCATTTTTGAACTCATCCAAGATATCATTGAAATCAATCTAGATCTGACCAAATTACATGAAGATTGGAAAATAAATGTGGCCTCTAGAGTTTTAACAAGGCTTTACTATAGCAATATAAGGAAAAATGCCCTGCCCCCTGGCGGCCATGTTTTTCATCCAATTGGCATCATTTTCGAACTCGTCCAAGATATTATTGGGATGAATCTTCTGACCAAGTTTCATGAAGATCAGACAATAAATTTGACCTCTAAAGAGTTAACAAGATTTTACTATAGCCATATATAGCCATATAAGGAAAAATGCTCCACCCCTTGGCAGCCATGTTTTTCAAGCAAACTTTACCATATTCGAACTCATCCAAGATATCATTTAGACCAATCTTCTGACCAAATTTCATAAAGAATGGACAATAAATGTGGCCTTTAAAGTGATAACTAGGTTTTACTATAGCCATATAAGGAAAAATGCCCCGCCCCCTGGCAGCCATGTTTTTCAACCAACCCACATCATTTTCGAACTCTTCCAAGATATTATTGGGATGAATCTTCTGACCAAGTTTCATGAAAATTGGACAATAAATGTGGCCTCTAGGGAGTTAGCAAGATTTTACTATAGTCATTTATAGCCATATAAGGAAAAATGCCCCGCCCCTTGGCAGCCATGTTTTTCAAGCAAACGTTACCATTTTCTAACTCATCCAAGATATCATTTAGACCAATCTTCTAACCAAATTTCATGAAGATCGGAAAATAAATTTGGCCTCTTAGAGTGTTAACAAGGTTTACTATAGCCATATAGGGAAAAATGCCCCGCCCCCTGGCGGCCATGTTTTTCAACCAACCCGCATCACTTTGGAACTCGTCCAAGATATCAAAGGGATGAATCTTCTGACCAAGTTTCATGAAGATCAGACAATAAATGTTGCCTCTAGAGATTTAACAAGATTTTACTATAGCCATATTTAGCCATATAAGGAAAAATGCCCCGCCCCTTGGCAGCCATGTTTTTTAGCAAACGTTACCATTTTCGAAATCATCCAAGATGTTATTGAGACCAATCTCCTGACCAAATTTCATGAAGATTGGACAATAAATGTGGCGTCTAGAGAGTGAACAAGATTTTACTATAGCCATATAAGGAAAAATGCCCCGCCCCTTGGCAGCCATGTTTTACAAGCAAACGTTACCATTTTCGAACTCATCCAAGATATCATTGAGACCAATCTTCTGATCAAATTTCATGAAGATTGGACAATAAATGTGGCTTCTAGAGAGTGAACAAGGCAAATGTTGACGTCGCACAACGCACGACGGACAAAAGGCGTCACAAAAGCTCACCATGAGCACGATGTGCTCAGGTGAGCTAAAAAAGTGTGTGCCCCCCCCCCCCCCCCCTCATCCTGCCCTTTTCAAATCCTAGCTGGAGCACTGATATGCTACACGCTTAACAACAGGGTGGTCACTGGTCTGATCCCCACTGTGGGAGCATTCTTTAGATCTCCTCAGGAGATACAAATCTCAGAAGAAACAGACTACAACTCAAAAAGCCACAGACTCATTTTGATGCAATCAAGATAAAACAAATAGGTTTAAACTGAACAGGATTCAAACAGAAGAACAAACTAGAATATGTAACTCTCTATGAGGTTATCAAACCCTATCTGAAATGAATGTTTTCTCTAAGCATGCTGTTGTGAAGCAAATCTCAAAATGGGTAACAGAGGCAATTAAATGATACACAAGAGAAGGGAAATACCCCAACAAATGAGCAATTCAAATACTACTCTTAGACTAGCAATTTAACATTTTAAAATCTGTAATAAAGACATATCGGGAATATCTATGTGAAATGATTAAGCCATGGATTTCAACAATAAAAAAAAAAAGCTTTCAACTTTTTGAACAAGCATTGTAGAAACTGATCTAGAGCTGATGAACAATGAATACACAATTACATAAAACAAGAACATGTTGATTTCACCAAAGATCAATCAATTAACCCTTTCAGTGCGGGAACCGAATTTTGAAGGCCTTTGCAAACAGTTTGGATCCAGATGAGACGCCACAGAACGTGGAGTCTCATCAAAATTCAAGCTGTTTGCTATTCTGATAATATTCTTTGAAAAAAATCAAAGAAAATGCTTATTTTAGAAATTAAGCCGACGACATTTTAGCAGACAACAAATTTCCCAGCATGCAATGGGTTAACAAAGATTTGTTTTATCATGAGTTCCCATCAATGATATCAGCACCAGCACTCTAGTCATTTCATTCATGATAAACCAATTAGTCCTTTAACCCTTTACCACTTAGATACGTATTTTGACGTATTTGTAGTCCCTTAGAAAGTTAAATTGAATTTAAGACCTTTCTTACTAGATTCAAGTTTTAAAAGCTTCATTTTCAACCCTTAGATACTGATGAGCAGCAAACAGCATAAAACCTGAACAGACTGCGAGTTACTCGCAGGCTGTTCTGGTTTTATGCTGGTTGCAAAAGCCATTTTCACTTTGCTTCTGAGTGGGTCAAAGGGTTAATCAATGACGGCGGTAAATAATTTGGCATTATTCTGAACAGTTGTTGTTTGACTTGAAAATTTCATAAAATTAATATACAATAGCATGCAAGAAACTTCATATCAGTTATAGATAACAGATCGTTTTTGATGATGGATAAAAACAAGTCTGATCTGGATGGTTTTTATAGTATTAAAACTCAGCGTTAACTAGGTCCTGTCTTTTTATTATGCATATTATGAGAACTGGTGGCGCATGTCATGTTAACTTGATAATCTTATCTACACATTTGCAGACATGTGGTGTCAAAGACATATCAATTAATGCTTCCACACTTAGGGATATCATCTCCCATGAAGAGAACAAGTTCCTCATTCTGTTTATTAAAGATGATTATCTTCCTTAATTTGATTTTCCGTCATTATATAGTGAAAATAAATTCACCATGTTTTTTTTCTCTTTTCATGTTGTGCATTAATTGTGTATCTTATATGTAGATTTTAATTAGAAGTTAGATACACTATATAACTAATATCTTCAAAGCGATTTCAGTTAAAATCAAAACATTCATTTCAAGCTCTGGATTTGTATGTTACCTATAAACAGCGATGATACTTTATATAAGAAATATTAAGACAGAAATAACAAGACTATTGTCAAGCAATATAAGTCCCCTACCGGCTCCACCATTGTCAGAAATTCCAGATTTTTTAAATATATATTTGTTGCCATAGCAACCAAATTTTTTTATAAAGGAACAAAATGAAATGACATGCATAATGTTCATATTGCCATCTATCCATGTTTCAAGGTTCATGAAAAAATATTAAGAACTTTAAAAGTTATTGCAGGATCCAGAAAACCACCATTTTCAGCAGTATTTCTAGTCTATTTGTTTCCATAGCAACCAGAATTTTTGACGTCGGAACAAAATGAAATGACGTGCATAATGTCCATATTGCCATCTATCCATGTTTCAAGTTACATGACAAAATATTAAGAACTTTAAAAGTTATCGCAGGATCCAGAAAACAAACATTTTCAGCAGATTGTCTAGTCTATTTGTTGCCATAGCAACCAGAATTTTTACGTCGGAACGAAATGAAATGACGTGCATAATGTCCATATTGATATCTATCCTTGTTTCAAGTTTCATGAAAAATTATTATGAACTTTAAAAGTTATCGCAGGATCCAGAAAAACAACCATTTTTAGCAGTATTTCTAGTCCATTTGTTGCCATTGCAACCAGAATTTTTGCCGTAGGAACGAAATGAAATGACGTGCATAATGTCCATATTGCCATCTATCCATGTTCCAAGTTTCATGAAAAAATATTAAAAACTTTTAAAGTTATCGCAGGATCCAGAAAAGTGTGACGGGCGGACAGACGGAGACAAAACCATAAGTCCCCTCCGGTGAAACCGGTAGGGGACTAATAATATTTTAGGCAAAGGCAGATATGTCTTTTCAATAAAAAGGCTGCCTAAGCCTAAAATCTTACTAAGTTTCACTAATGACTAATTCTTCCAAAATACATTCTATTAAATATAGAATCAGTTTAAAGTTAATATTGCAGTCTATAAATTCCCAAATAACTTTATATTTAAAACAAGAGGGCCTTAAAGGCCCAAAGTCGCTCACCTGAGATATCAAGAAATTATTGGGACAAATGAATCATGACCATGACCATGAATCTTCTGACCAAGTTTCATGACGATCAGACAGTAAATGTGGCCTCTAAAGTGTTAACAAGATTTCACTATAGCCATATAAGGAAAAATGCCCCGTTCCTTTGGAAGCCATGTTTTTCAAGCAAACATCATTATTTTTGAACTCATCCAAGATATCACTGAGACCAATCTTCTGACTTAATTTCTTGAAGATTGGACAATAAATGTGGCCTCTAGAGTGTTAACAAGGTTTTACTAAAGCCATATATTGCCATATAAGGAAAAATGCCCCACCCCTGGTGGCCATATTTTTAAAGCAACCAAAATCATTTTCGAACTCATCCAAGATATCATTGGGACAAATCTTCTAACCAAGTTTCATGATGATCGGAAAATAAATGTGAACTCTAGAGTGTTAACAAGGTGTTACTATAGCCATATAAGGAAAAATGCCCTGCCCCGTGGTGGCCATGTTTTTCAACCAACCGGCATAATATTCGAACTCATCCAAGATATTATTGGGATGAATTTTCTGACCAAGTTTCATGAAGATCAGACAATAAATGTGGCCGCTAGAGTGTTAACAAGATTATACAATAGCCATATAAGGAAAAATGCCCCGCCCCTTGGCAGCCATTTTTTTCAAGCAAACGTAACCGTTCTCATACATCCAAGATAACATTGAGACCAATCTTCTGACCAAATTTAATGAAGATTGGACAATAAATGTGGCCTCTAGAGAGTTAACAAGGGAAATGTTGACACCGCACGGCGGACGACACATGGCGGACAATGGACAAAAAGCAATCACAAAAGCTCACCATGAGCATGTTGTGCTCAGGTGAGCTAAAAACAACGATACTTAAATAAGGAAGTATTTTTTTTTAAATACTGATTTAGGCAAATGCAGAAAATTACTTTTAAATAAAACAGTCTTCCTTGACCTTAAGTCGATCAAAGTTTTGCTTACTGATCAAGAAACAGAAGTATATATGAGCCTCACTCTACAAAAAGGGAGTTTAATTCATATTGTCCCAGATTAGCCTGTGATGTTTTTCTTTTAAAGAAAGTGCCTCTTCATCGCAATATTCCAGTTAAGGCGGAAAGTGCCATCCCTGATTAGCCTGCGCAGACTGCATTCAACCCCCTTTTCACAGAGCGCGGCTCATAAATTAAATTCACAAAGTTTACTTCTGATTGTTCCATTAAGTTTCATAAAATCTGGACATAATTACTGTGGCCTCTAGAGTGTTCACAAGGTAAATGTAAATGATGGACAACATTACATCATTAGTTCTACCACCAATTATAACAGATTTCTCCCATATCACTAATACAACAGATTCAGTACAATTTCCACCACAATTAATTCCCCATTAACCAATAAACATTTCCAACCAAAAACCCTAAATATTATCAGCAACAGGCTCCTAAATGACCTGTCTAACCTCCACAGAAAATGACTGTTTATACCAGAGGAAATGTTACATGTAAATATCACTCAAGCTATATACCATATGGTACCCAAATGTACCAATAAATGCTCATAAACATTTACATAGACTGCATGTCGATAAAACAGCTGTAATATACCCACCTATATGCACATAAACAATCCTTAAATTCCTTTGCAAATTCTGAGGTTCCCCACAAGAAACTCAGAGTAATTTACCAAAACACTTGAGTAGGAAGCACTTATTAAAATTTTTACAGTAAAACAAAGGAGTTGTTGTTTGTTATCACTAGACACTTCAAAAATAGTACATTTGAAACAGTAACCACACACAGCTTAATATTATGTTAACTTCACTAAAACTAAAGACCTAAATGAATGAAAGCCATTAGTACCATGACATTAATAAAAGTCAATTGCTTAATTACCAATTAACACATTAGTTTTGTCAATTCTTTCAGATTCACAATTCAAACAACTGAGTATTGACTAACATTCCATGTTTAAGTTTTGAATCACATATATTCCAGCAAGGTGTTATTAAACTCCATGCAACATTTCAGTGCATATTTCAAGAGAGAGGGGTATCCACATATGATACCTGTACTACCATTGCATGCCCCACAATGTAATCATGAACTAATCTCTAGCAGAAAGTTAAGAAGAATCTGAACAGCAGGATTCTTGTACGGTAGTATCTAATACCGTAGTAGTTCCAATGCTCATTAAAAAAAAGTATAGTGTCCACGACAGAAGGAAAATCGTTTCATTATCTAGCCAGACATGTGTGTTGTACACTGTCAGTCTATTAAGTGAAAAAAAAACAACACAACAAGCAAATTCGTTGAATTGATATCCCCCGCCAATATGCTTCTGGACACTCATACCAAGTTTCAATGAAATCTGCCAAAGCACTTCCAAGATATGGCTTTGGACAAACAATTTTTTTTTTCAAGATACAAAGGGCCATAACTCTGTAATTATCAGATGGTGTACAATGCCATTTGGCGTGCATCATCCTATTATCCATATATATACTAATACCAAGTTTCGATGAAATCCGCCAAAGCACTTCCATTAGATATGGCTCCGGACGGATGGATGGAAGGACGGACGGACGGACGGACGTACGGACGGACAACGCCAAAACAATATCCCTCCGCCTATGGCGAGTGATTATAATACTTAGAAACGTAAATGTTAAACCTTTATTTCAAAGTCAGGATATACCGTAGGTTTCCACGTATAGCGCGCAGACTGTGTTTTACCTCCAAAATTCAAAATAAAAGGTGGTGCACGCTATACATTGATACAACGCTATCCTGTCTGCTAAATTGGTAAAAAATATGTTGCGTAATCGTAAATAATAAAAATGGCCACCATGTTTTTTTCCAGAAAACTACCACCCTATAATCATACAGATTGAGGGGCCATTGTCGAAACAACAAGAAGTTGCTACTGGTAGATATGAATGCGGTTGAAGAAGTTTCGGTCAAAAATAAATTTGTTTGAATAAACTTGCGGACATTTCTTTGTTTGTGTTTTTACACTTCTTTATTGATGAATTCCGATGGGGATGTTGTCGACATTCCGTAGAAAAGGCAAGGGTAGGTGCGAACGAGGTCTTTTTTGCGGGTAACGGTAGGTGAAAAAGGGGGTCATTTTGCTTTTCGTAATAGGCAGATGTTATTGAGTAATATGTGCCACAACTTGTTAAGACGCTAATTGACATTTGAGACACTAATTGACACTTGAGAACATGAAGATATGCAATTGCATTTTGTGTGTATAAATATTGAACGTTCAACAGTGGTGTACCTCAACAACTGTATCCCTGTCTCCCATGCGACATTCAAAATCTGTTGGTGAGTATTGGCCCTGCACTAACTGATAAGCCCACAAAGACTGACTATGCTCACTTATAAGAACAGTGTTGGTATCACTACACAGGTAGCACAGGTATGCTAGTAAAATTGCTTTCAGCTTAGCAGATAGTAGCTATTTCTACAGAAACATGGTGAATGCAGCCAACTACTTCATGTAATATGCAGCAGGAGTGGTCTACTAACCACATGCAATGTATTCAACACTTGCATTCATTATTCATTATTCATAATTAACCGCATTTAAGATTGTTCCAGAGTCGCTTATTGCAACAAAGACGCATTCTTTTTCAAAGGTCACCTAAAATAAATCCCGACAAATTGCTATCTTGATAATTCTTCTTTTATGTGTTGCCTGCCAAAATATTTGGGAAGTTTGTATCTATGAGTTAAGATAAATCAACCCTTTACATATACAACAATATCTGAACAAAGAACACCAAAAAAAATCACTTTCAAAATGTTGGAACGATTTCAAATTGTTAAGGTAAACAATATGAAACAATTCATCAAATTTATTTTCAAGCAGAATTAAAGATTACAAACAATTACTGTACTTGGATGGGAGCCGAAACATAAACCATATTTAAAGTTATTGATTATATATATATAATCATACAAAAAAATCTCATGCTTAATTTACAAATAGCAATATAAAAGAATAAGCAACATATACAAACTACCAGTATATAAATCTTGTGAAGAGAAATTTTCTGGAACATTTCACTTTCTTACTCATTGCATAACAATGTAGTTTTCTCCATCCAAAGTAGACCAGTTTAAATATAGCAGACAAGCTGGCATCCTGTCAGGAAATTTCAGATGAATGAAGCCATGAGAATAATATATATTTCAATTACAAGGCAGCCTGCAAAGGCAATTACTGGGTATCCGGAGAAGTGCCCCCCCGGAGAACTGCCCCCCGGAGAACTGCCCCCTTATTTTAAAGGTGGCGGAGAGGTGCCCCCCCATCAAATCGGTAGGGGCGGAGAACTGCCCCCCTGTCAGAATTTAGTAGGCGGATATCTGCCCCCCCCCCCCCCATCAAATCTGTAGGGGCGGAGAACTGCCCCCCGGTGTCATATTAGTTATTAGTTACGTAGTGAAAACAATACTTACGGGTAATTTTACGTTATCGCCGTACACATTTTATCCGGTAACAATTTAATTTCAGTACAAGTATATTACCATTTATTGAACTGAATAACACAAATTGTCTAGAGGCATGTGATAATACTGTTTAAGGCCCTTGGTACGCATCTGCACCACTCACTATACATGAATGCCTTGTAAAAGTCGTGTTTTAATAAGAGCGCGAAACATAGTCGAGATCCACACAGGAAACGCGTGCGTGTTAATACTGGCAATGTGTTGCAACTAAATATAGACGTGCAACTCGGTACTTATGGAGGAAAAGTTACATCGGAATTAATTTACATTATAAAGATAGTATTGACCCATGGAAAAAACGTTAATTGACATATAAAAAAGTAAATTAATAGGCATGGCAAAGGCAATAATTTAGCTGACTTGAAGAAAAAAGTGAAGTGAAGTTGAATTTATAAGCAATTAATTTATGTTGTTTAGTTAATTCATGTCTCCTAGCACCTTATCCGTCGGTAGCATCGCCAGACCGTCGAGTCGTCCGCAGTTTGCATTTTGAGCAGATCATGTCGACATGCCAAACAAACAAAATCGGTAACAGTTGCTTTAATTAGCAGCTAATAAGGCAGGCAGAGAACTTGATACCGTTAACGATAAGTACCGCGGTATTTTATGCCGTTTTATAACTTTTATTACTTGTACAACTTTATATTACTTTTGAAATTTCACTAAATTTCCATACATAATAGGAAGAAAGTTACTGGCGTTATTGTCATTATAATACTCGCTTTATATATCACCGCTATTTCTTTAATTAGGGGGCACTTCTCCGGGTCATCAATTCTGACAGGGGGGCAGTTCTCCGCCCCTTATTAATCAGCAGGGGGGCAGTTCTCCGCCCTATACAAAAACAGTGAGGGGGCAGTTCTCCGCCCAGTGAAAAATCTTTGGGGGGGCAGTTCTCCGGGGGGGGCACTTCTCCTAGAGCCCAATTACTGAAATATTTTCACAGGATGTTCATTCTTTAGAAATCAATTTTTTTTTTAAATTGAATTGGCACAGGGAAAATTGATGTATTTATAAATCAGACTATGACAGTAGTTTTCCCAGAAAATGTCAAAGGAGAAAATTGTCTATCTTTAAAAGAACTGAGAGCATAATGAGTCATCAATGACACACTGAAATAGCAATCAAAGGCAATTATGTCAGCCATTTATCACCAACATAGTGTAAAATTATGGCTTAATCTCTTGCACCATTTACAGGAGTTGGTATACTGGTGTGTTGAAATTTGAACATGGATAAGGTTGTAATTTAATCCTTTACCATGTACATAAATACTTTGAGGCATTTGCAGTCCCTTAGAAAATTGAATTCAATTTAAGACAATTCTTACTAGATTCAAGTTTAAAAGGCTTCATTTCCAACCCTTAGAGACTTGTGAGCAGCAAACAGCATAAAACCTGAACAGACAGCGAGTTACTGAGTTACTCGCAGGCTGTTCTGGTTTTATTCTTTTTGCACATAGCCATTTACACTTTACTTCTGATGGCGAAAGAGTTAACAAAAGCAGTTGTACCCTTTGTATTGACCCATTTATGCCTAGCGTCTAGAAAAAAGGCCTTGGCAAACAGCGTAGACCCAGATGAGACGCCGCATGATGCGGCATCTCATCAGGGTCTGCGCTGTTTGCTTAATAGAATTTCTGTAAGAAAAATTCTAAATATAGAAATAAATACACTAGACATCCCTAATTTTGGAAATAAATTGATCCAATTTAAAAAGATGGGAGAGTCCACTAGGCATAAATGGGTTAATAGATTACGCCTTTGTACTTGTTGACTCTCAACAGCATAATAATTGAGACTCTCTAAGTGAATAGGGGGTTTATGCATTTTCGTGAGGTGTTGTCCCAGAATCGCCTGTGCAATCCAAGCTAAAAGGGACAAAACTTTCCACTTTTATTGTATTTTTCGTTTAAAGGAAGACCCTTCTTAGAGAAAATCCAGTTCAGGCGGAAAGTGTCTTCCGTGATTAGACTGTGTTATTTTTTCCAAATCAAACTGAAGCAAAATTTCTTCCATACCTACATATAAAGGCTATTAAGCTATACAAATATTGGTGAAAAATCCAGTGAGCAATTTAAGAGTAATTTAATATGGGATATTACATTATGTTTAACCCATTTATGCCTAGCCTCTAGAAAAAAGGCCTTGGCAAACCATCATGCTATATGCAGGGTCTGAGCTGTTTGCTTAAAGGGATTTCTGTAAGAAATATTCTAAACATAGAAATAAATTTACTAGACATACCTAATGTTGGAAATTAATTGATCCAATTTAGAAGGATGGGAGAGTCCACTAGGCATAACTGGGTTAACCCTTTCCCAAAGCAAAGTGAAAATGGCTATGTGCAAACAGCATAAAACCAGAGCAGCCTGCGAGTAACTCAGTAACTTGCAGTCTGTTCAGGTTTTATGCTGTTTGCTGCTCATCTTAATGTTTGAATTGAAGTCTTTAACACTTAAATCTACTAATAAAGGTCTTAAATTAAATATAACTTTCTAAGGGACAACAAATGCATCAAAATATGTATCCAAGTGGTGAAGCCAAAAGGGTTAAACAACAGACAAGTGCAATGCTGCATGCCTTGCACATTTAGAGGATGTAAAAACATTGGTTGATCTCTACCAGATAAACCAACCTAAGACAAAACTTATTATACATAGACTCAGTTAAGTTTTTCTCTTACAAAGCTTACCCGCTTTCTTCTCAAACAAGTTCACTGCCTGGGCAGGGGAGACAATCTCAGTCTGCTGGTCAGGTGTCGTCTGGAACTGAGTTGTCTGCCCTGGCTGGGCGGCAGGAAGGGGTTTCGCAGGGGGGATTTCCAGGGCAGTGGGGGCCTCCTCAGGGGAAGTCTTAATACCTGAAATGGTGCCCCAAAATACAACTAACTATTTTGGGTAAGAAGGTGTGATAACACATTAAGGGTAGTGGGAAAATGGTGAAAAGGGTAACATAACATAATATAGCAGGGACATAACAAGCCATACTAAAATACCCAATCGTGTATACACATGTAATAAGTTTAGCATCATCGGCACTGGAGGATACACTCTAAGGACAAAAAGCATCACCAATTCTAACACAGTATAGGCAAAATTAGACATTACAAAACAATTATGTGGCAATATAATTGACATGCAAGCTGGTTCTGATATCTTTCTTGATGTGTTAAATTAATTTTAAAATCAGTTTAAATGTTAAAACCAACTATTAATATTAGTCAACTGTACAGATAATATAAATTAAAACAAGAAATGTGTTCAGAAACAACATGCATATTGTTTGTGGTATATATATGTATGGAAAAAAATTGCATCTTTTTTTACATAAAAGCTACAGCTATCTTTACTTAACTATACTTATGGACCATTAAATGGTTAAAAGTTTCGAATCATTTCCTAAATGTTTAATACATATGACTTTAATGCTCTCAATATATATAGCAGCGAAGAATAAGCAGTCACTCAAGGAAAAAAAAATAATCATCTACTCTAAATTATATTACTGGTATTATTTTCATTTTCAAATAATTAAAAATTTCACATGGATACTAAACCTAAAACAACTAATGAAAAACTGTTCAGTTAAAAACATATACAGATGTTTGGATGTTATAAGAGTTTACTTTCTAAGAAAATAATAAAAACTGAACAATAAATTTGAATTGAAACAAATGAATGAAATTGGTCATTATCAGACAATCGGAATTCAATAGAAAGTTTACTAGACAGTTTTGAAGTCTGTGGGATGGAACTATTATAAAAGATACAAAATAATTACTTTAGGAACACACACAAGTAATTACCATCTCTTTCTAACAGTTTAAGTCTTGTTGATGTTTGTCTAAGCTGTATTCTAGATAACTCTGCCACTCCATTTCCACTCAACGACGGAGTTGTACCCCCTTCTAAACAAAAAAAAAACAAGCCAAGCCATGAGCAAAGCTTTACATTTTGACTTGTGCATTGTGGGTTCATGAACTGCAAATGGAAAATGTTTAGATGAAGGAAATAAATGGCAAAGTAAGAAAATTAATATAAAATGCAAACATTAATATGCTTAAATACCAGCCCCATTTAAATGTTTAATGCCCAAATCTTCTAATATTATATTAAAATATAGAAACCTCTTTGAAAATGTTTTCTTAGATACAATTACTTTCCCACCGAACACAATGGACCATGCCATGGTTATGTCCTTAATTTTTTGTGTATGCCAAATACTTTTTTTGTGCCAATTATTAATTTCCTGAATAACTTATTACCTTAAACTAAGTTAAGTAGTTAAATTTTCACAAAATTTGCTTTCCTTATCAAGTCAGATATTTTACAAAAATAAGCGAATTTTTATGTGATAGATGTGAACCAGAGCATGGAAAAACTTCAGCATTTAATTGAGGAGTCTTTAAATGTCATCTGAGCCAATGCAACCCAAAATTCACATTGTGCTGTTTAACTCAATAAGCATGCTGCTTGCATTATTTGGTTAAATAAAATTCATGCAAATAAAATGTGCTTCAATGATATACATTTTAATTATAACCTTTTTCAAACTGAGTTCCTATGCATATAATTTATCTTATTCTCTGTCGAATAGATAGGTATCATATATAATAAACCAAACCCAGGGGTTCTGAAATATTTTATGAGTTTACTTGTCCACGGAAAAGTTGGACCCACAAATTCACTTGTCCGTACCAAAGAAGTACTTTTCCGTACTTTTAAGATAAATCATGGAAAACATCATTACTAATTAAGCAAATAATACAAACATACACTTTTGTTAAGTTCTATTTTTGATTATATACATAGTTAACTAGAAAATACAAGCAAGATGTGCAAACAATAAGAACACGTTTAAGTCACACATGATACCATCTCGGATATTTAATAATCTCAACATGACTAGAAAATTCACTTGAAATAAAATAATCTCCGCTAAATATAAGTATATAATTATCTGTTTATAAAGGAAACCCCTTACAAAGTTTACATTTACACACACCGGTAACGTTTTCAATCCAAGGAAATTCAATTAGCCAAGACTCAACAAATTCTCGTTTCCGCTTGGCGTCGTATGCTTTATCATATTCATACTTGGCTTTTCTCTTCTTTTTCGAAGCCGAACTGATTTTATCATTGGTCTGATTAGCGTCATGGCTTGACGTTAAAGTGGTTTTATTTAAAAAAATCGAATGCAGGTCGGTAAAACATGTTTGCGGCCATTTGCAATTTACAAAAAATGTTATCTAATGGGTGATTAGCTGTTGCTATAGACATGCGCTGGTTTATGTACTATAAATGTTACCTTATGCGTGATTGGCTTTTGCTATATATGCGTGAACTTGTTTACTACATTAAATAATTAATATCGGAAAATAACCTACCTCAAGTTAAAAAAGTGTGCTAGTCCGCAGATTAATCATAAGCTATTTATATAAACTTTCGTTTTTTATTTTGAGAAAATATTGAAGTTTGGTTCTCGAAAGAAATTTTACCACGGAAATTTTACTTGTCCCCGGACAAGCCAGCTTTCGAAAACTGCTTGCCCGGAAGGGGAAATAGACGACTCGGACAACTCGGACAGCATATTTCAGAACCCCTGCCAATATACAAAATATTCATCCTTTATGTACCGTAAGATATTCCACATTTACAAAATTTTGCACAAACAGATATTCTTTCCAAGGCCTAATACAAATATGTCTATTTGATGTGTTACCAGCATGTGCTGGTCAATAATTATGTTAGGATGCTATATTACAATAAATATGCATGGAGTTTTCTAGATGTTAATATTAACATGCTATGGAACAATTAATAAAAAGTCCAGACAATCACTCGACTTTACCTGTCTTTTTTAACTGGACTTTAGAAATTTCCTGCATAATCCCATCGGTCAAAGAATCGCTTTCTCTCCTTCCTGAATTACCCGCCCTTTGTGCAGGTGGAATGCCAGCTGCTATACCAGGGGAAGTGACTCCAGCACCTGGTCCATAAGAGTAATCCCCCTTTGATGGCAATGACTCATCATTTTTCTTCTTCGGAATAGATGTCAATGGTGGTGGAGGTGGGGCGGCTGGCTGCTGATGATGATGTTGTTGCTGATGATGAGATGCAACTGGCTGTTGTTGCTGCTGCTGCTGATATTGCTGCTGCTGAAGATGATGGTGAGAAGATATCATGGCAGGTTGTCCTTGTGGGGGCAATGGAGGAGGCACGTAACCAGAATGAGCAGAATAACGTGGGGCAACAGGGGCAGAAGCAGCAGCAAAGTCCTCCAGCAGTTCGGGGGGTGGGGGAGGCAGGGGGGGTGACTCAGATCGGTTGTCAAGCAAAACATTCCCCACATTTCCCCTAGAATAATTGTCATGCATCATGTGCACGTTATCGTTGCTGTAGGGTACGGATTGGCTCCTCTGAGAGTACCTTTGCGGAAGTTCAGGCAAGCAGGGCCCAGCCTCATAGGACTGTTGCCGTGGTAACACATCCATGGAAGGGGTGGAGCGACGCCCTTGTCGAGGACTGTTGTGGGGGCTGGGAAACCTGGCCTGAAACAGTAACAGTAACAATGACCCAATGGATTAGAAACTGTTTTCACAGTGTCTATAGTCCAACGGAAGACAACCTGGTCTCAAACAGTCTATTGAGCCTACATTGTAGTTCTCGGAAAACTGGGCTTATTTTGTGTGCACTAAGTGTCATCCCAGATTAGCCTGTGCCGTCCACACAGGCTAATCAGGGACGACACTTTCCACCTAAACTGGATCTTCTTTTAAAGAAAATTCCATTAAAAGCAGAAAGTGTTGTCCCTGATTAGCCGGTGCAGACTGCACAGGCTAATCTGGGATGACACTTTCCGAATATGCATTAAGCCCAGTTCTCTCAGAACAGGGCTCAAATGAACTATGGCCTAATAAAAAAAGGTCCTTACTGTATAGGTTCTAAGTAGATTGATAAGCCTCTTAGGCGACAATATTATGATTGCCCTTTGAAAGCCAAAATATCCTATCAGTATCCGCGCAAAGACAACTGATAGTTCAGTGTGCCTTTTTGTTATTATTATGGTCTATATGACAAGGTGACATTGGTGCTTGTTGAAAGAAATGTCCTTACATCTGTTGAAGTGATAAGATTCTAAAAGTGAACATATATTGAGAACTACAGTCAATTCCTTTCAAAATCTTATAAATCATGTAAATTATAACCTAGTCCTTAAGGAATTGGTTATGTAGACTGCTTATCTATATAATAAAACTGGAGATACTGAGATAATAATACAGTTTGTAACAGTAATTTAACCAGTTTGATTCAGCCCCTCCAAGCCCAGATGTTTTATAAGTAACTGTGCAAATAATGCTAATAAACCCTTCCAGGTTTCTGTAGAAGAAAAGTTCCCATTACCTACTCTGAGTTCTAATTACCTACCTTGTTTGGCTGACCTTGAACCCCATAGGAGACCTCAGCCCCAGGGGGTGGGGGTGGAGGCCGGTGGGGCGGAGGAGTGTGTGGCTGGGGCTGAAACACCGACTCAGTCTTCCCATACTGCATAGCTGGACTTGCAGGATGAACGCTTGCATCGCCATAGGAAAATTTCCCTCCCGTTGTTGGGCTACCATGACTCCCTCTATGACCTTGACCCTGGAAATGTACCGGAGAGTCCTGCAAATGACCTTGACCATTGTGCTGGAGATTGTCACCACCTTGAGGGTAATAGTTGTAATGTGCCTGATTTGAATTCAGGTAATGTTCGTTTGGATCACTGTTAGGCCCAATATGTGTTGTTACTGGTCTGTCTGCGGGTTTAGATTTTGGTGACATCAGTTGACCTGGAGCACCGTAGGAGAAAGGACGACTTGACCCAGGTGACTGAGGGACGTGTCTGGGTGACTGGTTGCCGGGGTGACCAGGATACTGTTGTGATATTTGTTGTTGGTAATACTGTTGTTGTTGTTGCTCGTAATATTGATGAGGGGATCCATGCTCAACTTCAACATCATCATAAGTGCCTTGTTGCTGCAATGAAATTCACCATATGTTTTGATCAACACTAATTACATGTATTTGTCAATAAAATACAAAGGGGTGATTATTAGGGCATGTCATCACTATTAACATAAAATATCTGATATCAAGTATTTAAATACAATTATATCCAACTGAGTCCTAACTATGTCATCCAGTATTTAAAATGGTAAATTTCATTCAACTGATACCTATATGCAGACCATTTTAATATAATTAGTGTCTTTTCTAGGAAATTCCACCTTCATTTTAAAAAATAGTTGTTTTTTTCAGAAATGGGGGGGGGGGAATATCAAATACCATGTTGTTTTTTTCATTTTAGTTTTAATGTTCAATTGGTTTACCTTAAACAATATTACATATTGTCAGGTCAGGGAAATACTATGGTAACTGTTGTTAAATAAAACAGCACTTTCAATAGTATTGCACTAAATTGCCTAAATAACAAAAATGGTTTCACATCGATACATAAGCTTTCCATGACAATGACATAACATTGTACATGCAGCATGATTTTGGCTTTGCTTTTTTTCGAGAAAAAAGATCAACACGAAATGCATGAGCACTATTCATTTGAAGCTAGAAATTGTTAACTTGATAACATTAAATTTTGAAAGCGTTTATTGAATCAAAATGAAATTATACTACCTTGAGAATTAAACAAGAGATGTGTTAGTCAGAAACACAATGCCCCCTATTGCGCCGCTTTGATTTTTTTTTTACCTTTTACCTTCAAGGATGACCTTGACCTTGAACTTACACCACTAAAAATGTGCAGCTTCATGAGATACACATGCATGCCAAATATCAAGTTGCTATCTTCAATATTGCAAAAGTTATGGCCAATTTTAAAGTTTTCCGACGGACAGACGCCATATATTAGACATTTGACCTTGAAGGATGACATTGACCTTCACCTTTCACCACTCAAAATGTGTAGCTCCGTGAGATGCACATGCATGCCGAATATCAAGTTGCTATCTTTAATATTGAAAAAGTAATGGCCATTAAAGTTTTCGGACGGACAGACTGACATACTGACTGAAACACTGACGGACAGTTCAACTGCTATGTGCCACCCTACCGGGGACATAAAAAATGTTAACAGTTGTGTGTAATGAATTCAAAGATAATTTGTTAAAACGCTTTATGTGTCCAATAAATGTTTTGACAAAATTACGCATAATATGCAACATTTTTATGAGGATTGCACTTGGTTGCATTAATCATCAGTTTTCTAAGTAACTCATTATTTCATCGTGGATGTGTACACCATAGGGTCGGATAAGAATGGCATGTATAACAAAGCCAACAAACTGCCACAAAACCACGCATTTATGGCAATTATGTTACAATTACCAGATTTAATGCATGTGCATAAAGTGTAGTCCAAGATTAGCCTGTGCAGTTTGAACAGGCTAATCAGGGACAACACTTTCTGCCTTGAATAGATATTTCTTAAGATGAGAAATACTTCGAATGGAAAATTCCATAAAAGAGGACTGCACAGGCTAATCTGGTACAACACTTAACACACACAGTAATTAAGCCCCATTTTCCAAGAGAACAGCTCAAATGTTTACACCAACATGGACTTACACTGGTGCTAAGACCCCTACATGGACTTACACTGGTGCTAAGACACCTACATGGACTTACACTGGTGCTAAGACACCTACATGGACTTACACTGGTGCTAAGACACCAACATGGACTTACACTGGTGCTAAGGCACCTACATAGACTTACACTGGTGCTAAGACACCTACATGGACTTACACTGGTGCTAAGACACCAACATGGACTTACACTGGTGCTAAGACACCTACATGGACTTACACTGGTGCTAAGACACCTACATGGACTTACACTGGTGCTAAGACACCAACATGGACTTACACTGATGCTAAGACACCAACTTGGACTTACACTGGTGCTAAGACACCTAAATGGACTTACACTGGTGGTAAGACACCTACATGGACTTACACTGGTGCTAAGACACCAACATGGACTTACACTGGTGTTAAGACACCAACATGGACTTACACTGGTGCTAAGACACCAACATGGACTTACACTGGTGCTAAGACACCAACATGGACTTACACTGGTGCTAAGACACCTACATGGACTTACACTGGTGCTAAGACACCTACATGGACTTACACTGGTGCTAAGACACCTACATGGACTTACACTGGTGCTAAGACACCTACATGGACTTACACTGGTGGCAAGACACCAACATGGACTTACACTGGTGCTAAGACACCTACATGGACTTGCACTGGTGGTAAGACACCAATATGGACTTACACTGGTGCTAAGACACCAACATGGACTTACACTGGTGGCAAGACACCAACATGGACTTACACTGGTGCTAAGACACCAACATGGACTTTCACTGGTGCTAAGACACCAACATGGACTTACACTGGTGCTAAGACGTGTCTCTGGATTTCTTCTAGGAGGGGGTGGGGCTTGCTTCCTATGATCCACCTGTAATAACATGTACAGACATGCCCACTTTATTCTTATATTATTCACATAATCATGCTTGTATACAATAATACCCTGAAACTGTCTGAATTGAAACAAATCAAGACACAAAGAATATCTCTTGTTGTTAAATGTACAATAACAAACACATTATAGAACTTTTTTTATAACTAATTCTAAATAGAGCTTTTTATGACAGTGAGCAGCTACTTTGACGCTTCTATACAGCCTTGATTCGACAAGTCTATACTGCCTTCTTTTGACACATCTAGACACCATTGCTTCGACAAGTCTAAATGTATACAAAAACAAGAGTCGTGTTTGTGAAACACAATGCTCCCTACTGCACTTTGAAGCCGCACGGCAGCTATTTTAGAAAAAAATGACCTTTGACTTTGAAGGATGACCTTGACCTTTCATCACTCAAAATGTGCAGCTCCATGAGATACACATGCATGCCAAATATCAAGTTGCTATCTTCAATATTGCAAAAGTTATGACCAAGGTTAAAGTTGTGGGACAATGACAGACAGACAGGCAAAAAACAATATACTCCTGATCATTCCACCAACCTGATCTGGGTGCATCCCCTGGGTGTACATCTCCCTGGGGCTAGGCGGGGGCCGCGAGGGGTCGAAATGAAGCACATGCTGGTGGGTGGGGGTGGGAGGCAAACTTCGCTGCTGTATATGACCGTTCATGTCGTCTGCTATGGCTGTGCCTTCTACATCGTGATCTGGAATAACACGTTTTGTTATAGACATTAACAATATGTGCCTTGTTCTGGAAAAAGTGGGCTTAATGCATGTGTGTAAAGTGTCGTCCCAGGTTAGCCTGTGCAGTCCACACAGGCTAATCTTGAACAACACTTTCTGCTTAAACTGGATTCTTATTTAAATAAAAAATTTAATAAAAGCAGAAAATGTCATTCATGATTAGCCTGTGTGGACTGCACAGGCTATTCTGGTTTGACAATGTATGCACTTGCATTTAGCCCAGTTAACCCAGAATGAGGATGATAATATAACTATCTAAAAACATTTATTAATTTACCAGCTTCACTTCAACACCGTTATTTCGAACACCGATAATCCGAAGTCACCAATATTTCAAAGTATTTTTCAGGTCCCGATTGTGGTTCTTCTTTGTTCAATGTAAAATTTCATTGTTAATCCGAACTGCAAAACACTGAGCGTAATTTCACACCTATGTCGTCTGCGCGTTTCGTATCAAAAGCCGATAATTGCACCTTTGTCGTCTGCGCGTAGCGTGTTAATTTTATTATGTCTTCAAAAGCTGACGAGGAGTCCGATAACACAAGAATGAACATGATATCTAATCAACATGTGACCACATGCATCAACGACGTTCTGCGAGCAAAACACGGGGGGAAGTGAGTTCTTCAATGTCCTTGACAAATTTGAGAAATATGTTGCACGCGTGCAGTTTAGTGCTGCAAACGCCGGTGTTCAGAGAGACATCCCGTCTTATTTAAAAAAAATGTTAACTCATTTCCCAAAATGTATTCATATGTATTTACTTGTATGATGTGCTATTTATGATATTTTATTATGCTCTGTAATTAGAGAAAAATAAAAAGAAGAAAAAGAATCGTTTTATTCCTCCGTTTGTTACAAGTAGAAATCTATTGCTATCTGACTAGTTTTCTTTTTTTTTAAGTAAAACATTTATTTAAAGTACAGTGTGACAGAACCATGTGAATTCAACAACGTTTTATTAATTCTTACAGAATCAAAGAAGTCGTCTGTCAAATGTTTATTTAGAATTATCGTTAATCCGAAGTTTTTTAACGGTCCCCACGACTTCAAAATAACGGTGTTGAAGTGTATATATTGTTAAACTGAAACTTTAAAGCAAATACCTGTACTTGTGTAAAACTGATTTTTTCATACATATTTTGTGTTTGATTTTGTTTGTTTGTTAAAGTTGCACTAAGCATGATTTAATTTTTAATTTTATTTTATTTTATTCAATGTAAACATAATTTTGTGTTCTTCACATAACCATTGCAAACAAAAATCCCCATGTCTAATATTAGCCTAGATGTAACCTAGTAAAGCCTGTAAAACACATTATGCTCCCTACTGGGCTTTGAAGCCACACAGCAGCTATTTTAACCCTTACAGTGCGGGAACCGAGTTTTGAAGGTCTTTGCAAACAGTTTGGATCCAGATGAGACGCCACAGAACGTGGCGTCTCATCTGGATCCAAACTGTTTGCTATTCTGATAGTAATTTTTGAAAAAAAATCGAAGAAATGCTAATTGTAGAAATTCAGCAGACGACATTTTAGCAGACGACAAATTACCCAGCATGCAAAGGGTTAAAACTAATTGAAAAGTGTCCAAGGCCTGTTACTTTGTAACAAATCTATTGACTGGAACCAAACGTGAACTTGATCTGTAGGTCATGTAGGTAGACTCACACACCAAAATTAAGGTCAGTCTCTGAGAGTTTTTGGGTAAACAGTCTGTAAATAACTTCCCCAAAACACAATCAACCAGAAAAAAACTTCAACTTGATCTGTAACTTATGCAGGTAGACTCGCATACCAGAAATCAAGTAAATATATCAAAGCCTTTCGCAAAAAAGGAAGAGCATTATTTAAAGACAATTCCTTAGTCCAAGGCCCATAACATAGTCAAAAATCAATGGGCCCCAATGAAACTCAATATTGTTCTGTAAGTCATGTAGACTCTCACACCAAAAACAGGTAAATATTTGCAAGCAATTGCAAAAAAGTAGGCAAAACTGTTATTCTAGAGAAAATGTCTAAGTTTAAGGCCCATAAATTAATGGACCTGAATAAAACTTGACCTTGATCTGTAACTCATTAAGGCAGACTCAGACCAAAAATTAAGCCTTGAGAGAACAAGAGCGCCTTGCGGGTGCAGACCGCTCATCTATTTTTCTTTTTAAAGGTGAAGGTACCTATCTCTACACTTCAATCAAAAAAGATGGAGGGGTGGGGTGGAGAGGGGTGTATAGTGTGGGGTGTGGTCATTTATTACATTATCTTCCAAAAATAAGAAATAAAAATGCAAAAAAAAATATTAAAAATATATTTTTTGGGGTGGGGGGGGGGGGGGATTCTTGGGTGGGATAGTTGGACGGTCTTTCACAAATAAAATAATAAAAATAAATATTTTTGTTTTTTAACCATGTTTCAAAAAAAAAATCTAATTTTTTTGTGGGGGGTCCGGGGGTATAGTGTGAGAGTGTGGTCATTTATAAGATGATCTTTCAAAAATAAAAAAATAATAAAAATACAAAATTTACTTTTTTTGGGGGGGGGATGGGGAGATTCTGGCAGCTGGGGGGGGGGGGGGGGGCATGGGGGATGGTTTGGGTGGAGTCTATTGTAGTATGTCAGGTAAGAGTTGTTTTGTCAGAGTATCAATCAAATCTGATCATAAATAACGAAGTCATGGCAATTTTAGCAAAATTTAATTATTTGAAATTGAGAGTCAAGGTCATTCAATTTAGGTAAAGGTAAAATTCAACTTGCCAGGTACAGTACCCTCATGATAGTTTGAAAGTATTTGAAGTTTGAAAGCAATAGCCTTGATACTTTAGAGGTAAAGTGGATGTTAACACAAAATTTAACCATATATTCAAACTTACTCAAAAAAGGGCCATAAAATTCCATTAAAATGACATCCAGAGTTATGCAACTTGTCCTGTACAGTCCTCTTATGATAGTTTGGGAGTGTTCTAAGTCTGAAAGCAATAGTTATAATACTTTAGGAGTAAAGTGGACCAAAACACACAACGAAATGTTCAATTTTCTAAGTATAACGGGGCCATAATTCTGTCAAAATGCCCGTCAGAGTTACATAACTTTGCCTGCACAGTCCCCTTATGACAGTTAGCAAGTGTCGCAAGTATGAAAGCAATAGCTTTGATACTTTAGGAATAAAGAGGACCTAAACACAAAACTTAACCAAATTTTCAATTTTCTAAGTATAAAAAGGGCACATAATTCTGTCAAAATGCAAGTCAGAGTTATCTAACTTTGCCTGCCCAGTCCCCTCATGATAGTAAGTAAGTGTACCAAGTTTGAATGCAATAGCTTTGATACTTTATGAGAAAAGTGGACCTAAACACAAAACTTAACCGGACGCCTACGCCAATATGATGACAATAGCTCATTTTTTTTTCTTCAAAAAATAGATAAGCTAAAAAAAGAAATGATCTGCCAGATGGACTGAGGGACTACAGACAGTCTGACTGATAAATGCCAAATCCCTGGTATGCTTATATGCTTAAAAAACCAGCATATTTTGAGTTGAATAAAAAAAAAAGTCAATTAAAAAATTATTAAAACAAAATGAGTGTTTGCAACTCTTACAGAAGCCAATGTTTCCATTAGCACTAACTATTCCTGCAAATCAGTTGCCCATGTTTCCATACACAAATTAATTCATGCAATACAACAGCCTATGTTTCCATACATTAACATTTTGCAATACGGACTTCTGTCAGATTGATTGCAGGAACAACCCATTCCACAATTAACATCCCAACAAATAACGCTTATCAACTTATTTTATCTAGACAATCACCCATAATTTGTTACATTCCAGACACTTTTAATAACCCAAATCATTTTCAAGCACAAAGTGTTAATAAACAAAGTTCTATACAGCCATAATTTGTCACAAACAACATGCCCAGATCAGTAAACATTCCTTTCCATGATGGATGAAATCCTGGTTAACTAAACACCAGCAGTGAATTGCAAATGAAGTCAATATAACTATATATTATCACAGATCAGATGAATCCCCATAAACACCACTGCATGCCATAATATGCAGCAGAATGCAATGATAATAAAACAAGAGATGTGTTTGTCAGAAACACAATGCCCCCTATTGTGCTGCTTGAAATAAAATTTCAATATATCATTTGGCAGGTTTAAAAATTATCTCCCTTTTAATGCTTATTACTTCCCTTGGATTGTATTTATTGAATTTTGACCTGAAAGGATGACCTTGACCTTTCACCACTCATAATGTGCAGCTTCGTGAGATACACATGCATGCCAAGTATCAAGTTGCTATCTTCAATATTGCAAAAGTTACGGCCAATGTTAAAGTTTTCGGACGGACGGACAGACGGATGGACAGACAGACTGACGGACAGTTTAACTGCTATATGCCACCCTACCGCGGGCATAAAAAGTTGAATGATTGGCATATTTTTGAAATTTGTAATGAAGAATAATAAGTTTGGATGTTGTAGGGTGAAAAGTTTGCCTCATGTGTGTCATAATATAATGTTGTACAGACAGACACTGGCGTCCTTGGTGAACCCAGAATATCCCAATCTACTTTGTTGGAGGGATGTGGGTGGTAGGCAGGGTATGGGTGGTGCAGTGGGCATCCAAATACCTTGAATTATGTTCTACTACAGTGATGATAGTCCAGAGAATGGAACGGCTTGCAAAACGGTAGTCCAGAGAATGGAAGGACCTGCAAAACCTTAGAGCTTAGTAATAAGTTGATATATGTGACTCAAAATCAGGGCACATTTTTCAGATTGTCACATATCATTGCCTTATCAGGTTGGAATCTTGTTGGAATCCTTTGTTTAAGCCTTTTTAAAACTTCCTGTTTAAAGCCATAAGGTTGAAACTATGTTAAATACCTTCTATTCTGTTTGATGGTAGAACCAAAACTCATGTGTAGATTTTGGAAATGTATTTAGGACCAGTGAAATAAAAGCAGACTGTCAAAAGTTCCACCATTGACAAAATACTCTAGAGATTGACAGGATATATATAGAAATTAAAAGGGCAATTAATGGGCTGAATAAAGGCTAAACCCCACTAAGTGTTCACTGCTGCATAGATAGTTTTAAAGCATGGACAGGATTAACTGATAGTTGCAGATGTGTAATTCTTTCTAATAAAATTAATGATTCCTTTTGCAGCTTTACTAGGTCTGCATGACATTATTTGCGCAGTTACATAACATCATGCTCTACAGAGGCCATATTGAAGTAAAACAATTAACAATGCAAAACAAACACTTAAATAAATGTGTTTCACAGCCTAGTTGTGAAGTGGATGTTTTAGATAAAAAGGAAATAACCACTTATGTGAATAAAACACATACAAGCTGACAAACTCAACCAAAATTTCCTGCTTCCTAACTAGATCTATAATTTCAAAGTACGAACAAAGAACTTGATCAGACTGCACACAAAGACAGTTATAGTGTTCTTTTTTATTTTATGTTATAAACAATCAATATAAACTTCCATCTGTTTTTAAAATTATGCAAGCAACATAAACTCTCATCTTTTTTAAATAAATAATATGATTATAGGTGCTACCTAATTTACGGGCAAAAGCTTTTTAAGTTTTTATGATAACCATGTATTTTTAATAAATATATGGACATGATTGTGTTCAAAATATTATAATTGTTGCAATAGGCTAATTAAGTTATGCATAAAAAAAAAAACAATCTTAAAACGAGTTACATGTTCCAAGCTTAAAGATCTAGCATCTTATAATTTTTAGCATAGGTGCAACGCACCTATGCTTAAGGTATATACGACATTTCGAAAATCCACATCGATCGGTTGACCATTATGAAGCCTTACCTGATCAAAAATCAGATTTAGTATATGGTAATTCTTACAATTTTTTTTTGGAACCGTTTTTCTAACGTTTTCGTCCAAGAATATTGCTTACACCGTTTTAACCCTTTGCATGCTGGGAAATTTGTCTTCTGCTAAAATGTCGTCTGCTGAATTTGTAAAATAAGCATTTTCTTCATTTTTTTTCAAAGAATACTATCAGAATAGCAAACAGTTTGGATCCTGATGAGACGCCACGTTCTGTGGCGTCTCATCTGGATCCAAACTGTTTGCAAAGGCCTTTAAAATTCAGCTCCAGCGCTTTAAGGGTTAAGTGAATTTTTCTAAGACCGTTTTACGTGAAAAAACCTTCTAAGAAACTAAAACAAATTTCGTTCGTAAAACAATTCTGTTCTTGTTGATAGTGACCTCACACCTAATTTCTATTTCCTTTGTTTACTGTTCTGTGAGAGGTCAAATGTTTACATAACTGAATTCATAAGGCCCTGGTTTAAGGATATGTAACATTTCATCGGTTAATTATAAATAGAAATTAAAACATATTCTCAGCAGGAAGTGGGGCATAAAGCACTTTTATTCTTTGAAAATGTGTAAAAAATGGCGGAGTACGATGAATGTTTTCTGATTTATGACATGGATTCTGACCTGCCTTTCTATGGATTTGATGAAGTAGAGTTTGAAAGTAATAGAGATGTGTTAATTGAAGTTAAAATGATTTACTTTGAGCCAGAAATTAACGTTACGAGTAGAGCTAACGGTTTAAATGTGGCATCGGATTTAATGGATTCGTGCGAATTCTGGACGAGTGTTGTGTCTGTAAAATATTAAATGGAAAGCTGTAAATGTATCAAGTCGGAAAAGAAAACGGATGGTTGCATAATGGTATGCGTAAAATAATGTAATTCTACGTATTTATTTTCATAGTTATGTCATTTTGTAACCATTCACGTTCGTCACTATTTGGAATTCGCGTTTCTAAAAATAGAACATTTTGGTAACAAAGGGGGCAACTCGTGATGTCAGCAATCATTAAGGTTACAATATACTAAATAATCAAGTCATGAAGGGCTGTACTTTCTAAACAAATCATCATATTTTCCTCGAAGGCATGTTATACACTTCAGACTGTTGTTCTGGTTTTATCGTTTGGAGATATTGATAGGGTAAGCATAGGTGTTCACTACTAAATCCCTGAAATAGGATAAAGGTGGAGATTAAAGTAAAAAATGGCACTGCAAAAGGTTGCAATCCACTAGAAAACGGCCAAAAAAAAGGCGCAAAAACAGTCGATTTTGATTTGAGTCGAATTCTTTTTTGGTTTGAACATGACATATCTTTTTTATTGCTTAAATCGATTCAGCTAAGAATGCCAGTCAAGAAAAGGTATGGTTATGGGGGTCTCTATGTGCAAAATGTTGTATTTATTTTCGCTCAAAGTTGTCGCTTTTACATCGAAACATATAAGGAAACTATTTAGTATATTTTGACCTAAACATTTACTTCAGCAGCAACTTCCCTGTATCTTGAAACTATGCTTTCAGCGCCATCGGCGCTCTCGTTTTGTTTTCTAGCCACAGGAATTTATAGCTGGTTCAGTGTCTGTGGTATAGTGGATGGGGTGTCTGCTAACTGGCTTAGTCACTGGGAGGTCTCTGTATTGATCCCTTAAGTGGGAGCATTCTTTAGATAACCCTAAAGACATACTATGGCGTACCATTTGTGTTGAAAGTCAAGAAGACCTACAAGGTAAAAAGTGAAATGTACGTCGAAGTACAATAATTGTACGTCGACATAAATATAAAATACACTTCAAAGTATATGTTTGTACGTCAAAGTACAATTTGTACTTCGACATACATGTTTGTACTTCGATGTACACATTTTCCGAACAGCCAATCAAAACACTAGTCTCTTGAGCCACTTTTCCTTCAGATTTATTCATAAAAAATGTTTAAAATCTCTTTTTTAATTGAGGACAAAATGAATAAAAATATCAGAATGGCAAAAAAAACACATAGAAGTTTCAAGTATTTAATGCATTGAAATAGATTATATACAAATTTGAAGAAGATTCAATTGTTACCTTTTTAAAATTAAAATTATTCAGCATATTGTGAGTATTTATTGATCATGCGAGGCGGAGTATCACGACCGTCCAGCGCAATACTGTGTAGGAAATTCCCAACGGTAACCAAACAGTTACCAAGCATTAACGGGATAAATAATGTATAATAACCTCCCCGTTGGTCGTTTTTTGTGATAACCATAACTTCCATAAGTCAGAGGTTAATTCCGCAACGCCAGGTCAATAAATACGCACAATATCTATGAGTTCGCGGTCGATAGTCGCATAATTTGGTATAAATTATAATAATAATAATGTTTAATAAATACGCACAATCTCTATGAGTAAGTGGTCGATAGTCGCAAAATTAGGTATAAATAGTTATAATAATAATGTTCAATGTCAAATATCTCTAAAAGCAACAGATGTAAGGTGTCTTTTCTGATTGGCTAGCACTCAAGGGTCGATGAAAATTGTACGTCAAAGTACATTTCTCGTTCTACCTAGTAGGTCTTGTAGACTTTCGACGTCATATAGGCACTAAGTACTGGTCCTACCCAGGAAACAGTTTGTTTCATCAAATGTCTCAATTCAACTTGACAGCTTGCTAAAGCAGTTGCATTTAGCATACAGTACACTGATTTAACATAATCAAAATCATGTGATGTGTCAAATCAATTTTGATTGACAAATTTGACAGGATTTTTTTTTAATCCAATAAGTTTTAGACTGTCAAATAACACACACTACGTAATAAAAGCCATACCTGGAGCTTTCGTCTGTATATCACTGACTTCATTAGAAGAATGATTTCTACTGTTGGGAAACGTTAACACCACTAATTGTCTTCTTATTTATTATCAATGTATAATTATGTGTAACAGCATAACAACATACTTGTTTCGCAATTAAAATATTTAATAAATACAGGTATCTTGCAGGTTTCTAATTTTCTTTCGCAAACCATTGTTGAATAGTTTAAATTTTGTCGCCACTAAAAAACTAGCCATTTTGTAGCAATTCTATAATCACAGTCTAAACTGCATACACTTAGCTCTATGATTAAGTTACAATTTGAATGCAAATATTAGAATGCATCAGGTTATATCATCCATATTCTTTTATTTAAACATTCAAATAACACATAACACAGTACATATATAAAAAGCAGTGATTTTTTTTGTCCAATTGGGAAAAGTACCTGTACCAGTCCAATTGGGAAAAATTGAGTCGTGAAAGCCTGAAAATTGGGAAAAATCGAGTCGTGAAACCCTCAAATTGGGAAATTGGTGTATTTGATTTTATGCTCCCAAATACTTTAAAATTGATAACTAAGTATTTTCAAGCTGTCAATTTTATATTTACCTAGGTTCAAACAATAGAGCTGCATAGGGAAACTAACAAAATATTGCATTTTCCAAAAAAAAAAAAAAAAAAAATTGTTTTTTTGTTGTTTTTTTTACCTTAAATTGGGATTTTTTTGGACAGCAATTTGGAAATTTGTAGTTTTTTCGTAATTGGGAAAGTGCCGTTTACCAGAACTTTATAAAGAAGGAAAAAAAATCGCTGAAAAGGTATGTGGTATTGTGTGGAGATACAAAACACTTCACATCATTTATTTGCACATAAAATAATAGTTACAAAATAAGTAATACTAAAACACTGCGAGTGTCATCAACCTACAGTACAAGAATATTTATGTATATGAAATTACAAAGTGGTGTTATTGTATTACCTTTTACAAAATTAACATTGCTGGTTTTGTACTAGCCATAAAACATTTATCATGGATTAACAAGTAACAACCAATTTATTAATTACACAATAGAACTGAAATCATATTTATTGCATTATGCATTTACTTAACAAGCTATTTGCTACTGTTTAGAATTACACTATCTTACTAAAAATCATCAGATCACAACAGGTACTTAGTGCTTTTACATCCTTGTGGTAAGTTTTGTATTACTAGTTTGACATTTATTGGCAGACACTTGTCGATATACAGACAAAATTTGCATGGGAACTTTCATAGTTTTTCATCATAATTGCCTTCAAATTGTTAATTTAGCAACCCTTTGACATTGTTTGCACATCTGATCTTATTATACCATAGCTGATTTTTGTTTATAGATAGACATATATAGACTTTTCAAAGTTCTATAAAAGTTCACACATGTTCCATCCAAGTAAACCAACAGAACCAATAAAGATCACCACAGGTAATAACTGTGTGTATAGCTTGGAAATTTTGATAGTTCAGGAATCCATCCTTTGTTGATTTCTGTAAACCAAAACTGTCAGTTTTGCTGGATAGAATGGCTTGTATGATGCCCAGCTCTTGCCTTGGCAGAACAGCTTCTAAAAATGGAAAACCAACAAATATCTTAAAATTTGATCAATAATGCAGACAATTTATGAATGTCTTGTTTTTTGTTGATTTCGAATCTGGAAGATTTTTTACGTAAGATTGTGGTACGAAAATCCAACAGTATCGGATTTTGTGGTTTTAGGCCTTAACTAATTATAGTGATATGTAACCTTTCGGGATATCGGTAAAGTGCGAGCAGACGAGGTGTAAATACGTTAACAATTCAAGCTAAAAGACTAAAAAGTTAGATTGGAATATCTTTAAATTTTGTGAATAAATGTGTTTCTGGTGGATAACAACAACAACTTACCAGAATATTGCTCATGATCACATGTAAAACTTCTTTCTGAGAGCGAATGGAAAATGCGTCACAAACTCTGACAAATAAACAGTAGGGTGTCGTTATTGAAATTCCGCGAGAATACTGGAAGAATAGAGATGCCAACTATAATGTTTAAAACAAATATTTTTTTAACAAGCGTTTGTGATTTGTCAGGATAATTAATAATAATAAGATATCGAAAAGATCTAAGCAAATAAATTCGACAGAAATCTGAGATTCGGCAATATATTAAAGACGGGTAATGTTCACCTAAATTGTGTTTGGTAAATACTGTCACTATATGTAGTGAACCAGTCTTCTGCTTATACCCACTGAAGATGAGTATTCAGGGGAGATAATTGAGTAATGACTTAATTCTGGAACGGTTGCGAAGAAAAACAAATAATGCGAGAATATTAAGTGCAATTTGCTACACAATTATGATGTCATTGATATAATTTTTCCTGAGGTATGTATTTACATGTGATTTAGCATATGTCAAAGTGTTTTTGATTTGTTCAAGGTCATAAATAGCATCGCGAAAATATATGTCGCGTGGCAAATTTTTTTTGAGACGCATCCCTATATGGTATTCTAATGTTATTTGAAGGTCTAAATTTCCATATGTATGAACGGTCAACGCCCGCTTCGCAGGCTTTTGTCCGTATTATACATAACCAACATCTGTAATGTTATTCATAATAATTACTAGGGTGCAGCTTTGAAAAGCAAAAATCAATGCGTTTTTTTTCCCACTAAATTAAGAAATAATTAAGAAGTTATGACATGTCATGGAAATTAATTACACAAATTAAATATAATTATAACATATAATTTCATGGCAGGAAAAAATCATATTGTATTAAATCTTAATTCTCTTTTTGCTTTATCATGCACACAATCGGGTAGCCAGTTTCCCATCATTGCTCATGTCTTACAACAATGAGAGTCCAAGGCTTTCCTTGGAAACAAAAAATATTTGATGTTTTAAAAAAACTTCAAATTCTATGATTTACTTATATCAGTCCATCTATTCTTTAAAATGTACTCTGCATTGTTATTCATCAAGTTTTATCTGCTTTTGCACTACTATTATATTTTACATGATCATAATAATTACAAAGTAATACAAGAACTTGCCTCACAATATTCATAATCTTTAATTGTTTCTGTCCTGCAAACATAACATGATTGTACATGACATCACACTCCTGAATCTAGATTCAAGATCCAACAGACACAGAATACCAGGTAGCATTTCATGCCTGCTTAATACACCAAACCAACATGATGCTGAGAAAATTTAGGAATTCAACAGTTGCTCTGTTCTTCCAAATAATGCCTGCATGTAAGGCAGACAAAAAATATAAACCAATTACATCCAGATGGGATGCAAAACTCATGAGTCTATACTTTAACACTGTAGACTGCATCGGCATCAGTTACAAACTAACCCTTTACCTCTTAGATTTTTACGTATTTTGATGCATTTCTAGTACTTTAGAAAGTTACATTCAATTAAATACCTCAGGCTTTTTTACTTAAAATTCAAGTTATTAAGGCTTCATGTCCAACCCTTAGTTACTGATGAGCAGCAAACAGCATAAAACCTGTTACTCGCAGGCTGTTCAGGTTTTATGCTGTTTGCACATAGTCATTTTCACTTTGCTTCTGAGTGGGAAAGGTTAAGAGATAATAAAATATAAGCTACTTTTGTTGACACAGATGTTGGCATATATTGAAGTTTGTCATTAAATGCTTTTAAGTGATATATGTAAAAATTGTAACTAAATTATAGCTCCAGTTTAAACAAGAATAAAATTAAGGAAAGAAAACCAGTAATCCTCAACTGTGCTCAAACCACTAACCAATTGAGTAAAAGTCTAACAACTTCACCACTCTGCCAAAGTGCTGATACAACGAGTGGTGTATTTTATATTTTATACAAGCAGTCCTCGTACTGTTACAAAGTATAACAATGAGAACAAAACTCTCCAAATCATTTTGCATTTGTGGCGCTTGATCATTTTATCATTTTAAAATTGTAAAAGATGCATTAAATGAATACTTAAGAGTAAATGTTCAGTATTACTGTTTCCTTGCAAATATCATAACTACAATGAAAATTTGCGAATCTCAAACACATTTTTTCAATTTTGTCAATTTTACCAAAACGTGAAAAGGTCCCTGTAAATCCTGAGCATTTGTTTGTTTAACACCCAGCAATCAAAGTAAATTATAACATTCCCTTCAAACACTACTGAGCTACTTAGTTGAACATCTAGGTGCTTATAAATGGAAATAGAGAAAATGTCTGAAAATGTGCAGACCTCCTTATCAGCTGTTTTTCAACAATGTTATTGATGTGAAGTGGTGGCAGCTAGCAATATTATATTATTCATCATGTTCAAGTAATTGTCTAAGATAACAATCACTTCCTGTTTTTGTTGAGTGATTAATGAATTTACATAATTTGCAATATAACAACGCCCCTGTAATGAAAACATTATGACAATTTTAAGAATTATTTATAATTTTTTTTGCTGAATGAAACTGAATGAAAGACGCATTAGACCCATTTTTCCGTGACCAACAAGATGGCTTTGGAAAGGAGAGATCGTGCACGGATCAGATCGCAACCCTGCGCATAATTCTGTAACAATCCCTGGAGTGGATTTCGCCCCTGTATGTAAACTTTATTGACTATGAAAAGGTGTTCTACGGTGTTGAATGGGAGTCCATCTGCAGACTTCTCAGACTCTACAGAGTGCAGAAAGACATCATCAGTACGTCTTTAAAGAAGGGATGATCTGCTGAATTGTTAATGGCAGACAGCTCACTGACGCCAGCTTAGAAGTGAGAACCAGAGTGAGGCAAGGCTGCTTACTCTCACCTTTCAGGTTCCTGTTGGCCATATACTGGGTAAGGAAGACATTTACGAAGCAGAAGCGAAATGGAATTCAGTGGACACTCTGGAAACAGTTGGAAGACCATGACTTTGCTGATGGTCTGGCTGTGCTCTCCCACACCCAACCACAGATGCAAGAAAAGACAAACATGGTAGCGGACAACTCAGCTAGACTGGGCCACACCATCAATAGAGGGAAGAGCAAGGTGTGCAAGACCAACACATCCAACAACACACCCATCACAGCTTCACCTATCTCGGCAGCATTCTGGGAAACCAGGGAGGAACAGATGCAAATGTCAGAACCAGCATCAGTAAAGCACAAGCAGCCTTCCATCAGCTAAAGAACATCCAGTAAAATTGGCATCACATCCAAGATTAGGCTATTCAATACCACAATAAAGCCAATGCTCCTCTATGGGGCACAGACCTGGAAAAAACATGGTCACCACCATAAAGAAAATACAGGACTTCATTTAAACCTGCCTCAGGAAGATCCTCAAGATTTGCTGGCCAGACAAGATCTCCAATGAAGAAGTATGGAGAAGAACAAAGCAGCAGCAAGTTGAAGAAGACGTCCTTCAGAGACATCAGGACTGTAAGACAAGAAGCTACTTAAGTTGAACATCTAGGTACTTACCGGTATATTGGAAAAAGAGGGCTTGGCAACAAAAGACATGGCTGATAAGCTAAACTTCCTCATACAGAACTTTGTGTTCCTGGCATCTCAAATAGCGAGAGGAAAGAGCAGATCAGCATGAAGTGTGATTATACAATTGCATAACAGGATTTTATATTTATACTGACAATTTCCATATTTACTGCCCGATAAAGGTGTATGGGATAAACTATGTGATATACGGTTAGTTGACATGTGACTTGTGCATTGCCTAATATCACATGCCCAAACTAGCAATACAGTTTGTTTTGATTTTAATTGACATTTTGATTTTTATCCATGATAAAAAAAGGCTCGAAATAAAGAATAACATCACAAAATGGAAGCATCAGGATAAACAAAACAAACAGATGGTGTGTGTCTTGGATGGGGGCTTGGCACACCAGATTTAATTTATGCCTGGAATGATAAACTTTACCCATTCATAACACTAACGAACTATTCACTATATATTTAATACCATATAATTGCAATGTATTAACTGAAGTGTGTTCCTGGACTGTCAAGGACGCACACTGACAACCAAGGCAATAAATACGGCTGTGCCCGGACCCTATACTGCAGCTTCACTGACCATCACGGATAATTCCGCATGCTGTCATCGTCCCGGATCAATACGGCAGTTATGAACTGCACAAAACTGCCGTGTTAGCCTCCCGGAGCCCCAAGGACATTCCTAGGACCTACTGAGATTACACATGCAGGCGCTACATGATTCACACGCCGGATTGTTCAGATTGATCCAGCATCTATATTGGACAGGGGCTTTATACATGTAATGTTGGCTTTTTACAGTGTCATCTGTCTTGTTAAAAGGGTCATCCAGTTTTTATTTTTGAGACACCTTAACTACTGAACTTCTTTACTTCCAATTCCTATTCTTTACCCTGTTATTGCAACATAGCAGAAAGGTAATAAATTCTTTTATTTTACTAGCAGCTGTGTTGGCAACTAGCCATGTCTGAACATGCCCGTTTTGGGGCTCAAACATTCAGCCGATAGCTTCCCTCTGTAAGTGAACTTCCTAACCATTAGGCCATAGCGATTGTGTTAATTATATTAAAACTATTGCACCATGTAAACTCACAGATAAAAACATGAATTATGAACTTTGAAAGCACACAATAGTATTAAGTAATGCAGATTAAATCCATGAACTTGAACCACAACCCTTCCAGAGTGATCATTGATCTGTATCTTAGTCACAACTTTTGATGAGGTTGTATGAGAATGCTTCTAAGAACTCTGCAGATCCAATGCCAAATGGTAGTTTTATTATGTATATCATCATTCGCTTAACATACTTAATGTGTTGAATGGAAACTGCTGATTTCATAATTATGTACTTAATAATATACTTATTGTTCCATTATGTCAGAGTGCCAGGTAAATCGTAAAGAAAATACACGAAAATATTACAAGCGTCCATAAAGATAATTTTGAAGTTCAATCCTGTTAACAAAATATTTGACTGTATTGTGTATGTGTTATGATTGCACATTCAATAATACTGTTGTTTAAGTACAGAGACTGACATGACATCCCATGCTACACTTTGTGAATAATCTATACTCTAAAATGGGACATCAAAGACAAACAAACCAATATACAATGTACATGGCAATTACTCTATGCCCCCAAACAAAACCCCATCAACAAACATTGCTCATTTCAATAAATGTTAACAACTTGACCAATATCACGAAGAGTACAGTTCATTACAATAATGGTAACAAAAAAACATCACTTGTAAAGTGCTGTTCAGTAAGACATAGTCATAAAGGTTCACTCTTTCAGTTGTTGAACCGAATTTTGAAGGCCTTTGCAAACAGTTTGGATCCAGATGAGACGCCACAGAATGTGGCTTCTCATCAGGATCCAAACTGTTTGCTATTCTGATAGTATTCTTTGAAAAAAATCGAAGAAAATGCTAATTTTAGAAATTCAGCAGACAACATTTTAGCAGATGACAAATTTCCCAGCATGCAAAGGGTTCATAGGACTTTGATACAGCAATACAACTGTGTCTGACAAAGACATGTGTACCAGATACAACAGAATAAGTTGAATCTGTGATTCATTGCCACACAAGCTATTTCAAGTATTGTTGTTTTGTAAACAAATCAAAGCGCTGAAAGCACTGAAGTTGTTCGCTATTGCATAATCTTAGACGCAACTCAGTTTTGAAAATTATGTTATAGCTTTATATATCGCAAGTTTGAAATGAACACAACCCATTCAAATTTATAAAGAGTGTGTCTTAAAGCACTGGTGAGATGTGTGTGCACTGTTTATCCTCATTTAATTGTCATAAAAATAACTTAGACAAAATAAAAACAATATGTCTCTTTTTTTTCGCAATTGGTTGCTGCACTGGCAACCATCTATAGAATTTTGGTTGCCTTGCTAAAGAATAACAAGCCTAGAATCGTGTACATATTGAGTTATGTGTATCTAATACTTTATTTATTTTCTTTAAATTATTGAGCAACAATTTTGCCGACATGACAGACTTGTAATGCATCATGTCTTGTTGTGAGCCGGAATTGAATCATTTCCTAGGCCTAATTGATCCATAGTCGCCAATTTGTATTCTATGTTAAATTGGATTGAGTTGTTTCAAGCTTTGAAAAAGCTAGTTGCCCTGCTTTTTAGCCCAACTGTAACCAACTTTTGAAATTGAGTTTCTTGGGCTTTAATATACTGGCCCCTGAGTGAGGTTGAGGCAACCACTAAACCTGTAAGTTATTTATGATGTAAGATCTGACAGTGTATTGAACTCATTCAATTTGCAAGTCTGACGACATTAAAGGGACCTTTTCACGTTTTGGTAAATTGACAAAATTAAACGATTTAATAATTTGGAGAGTTATGTCGTTGTTGTTATATGTTTTCATACTATGAGGATTGCTTATATAAAGTATAAAATAAATCTCTCATTGTATGAGCACGGATGGCCGAGTGGTCTAAATGATAGACTTTTATTCCAGGAGTCAATGGTTCGAGCCCAGTTGAGGGTAACTTTTTTTTGTTTCTTTAATTTTATTCTTGTTTTTTTAATGGAGCTTTAAGATCCAATGTTTACATTTATCAATATTAAGCATTTAATGACAAACTGTGAAAAGGTCCCTTTTTTATGTTTACTAAAAAATGCCACAAGGTAAAAATTTAGAACTCATTGGTTGTTTATTTGATTTAAAAGTGATTTTGTTTATTTGCCTTGTCAGCGAGGTTACTTTGAAGTTATTATCACTTGTATCTTCTTTTTTTTTTCAAATCATTAATAGAAAAGATAATTTAAACTTCATTTTGGGAAAACAGGGCTTAATGCATATGCATTTATTGTCACCCCAGTACCAGAGACTCTCTTTAAACGTAAAACGCCATAAAATCAGAAAGTGTCGTCCTTGATTAGCTTGTGCGCATTGCACAGGCTAATCAGTGTGCACAGGCTAATCTGGGACACCACTTGTTTGACATGCATTAAGCCCCGTTTTCCCTGCAGCAGTTGTTATGTACAGATTTTAATGAAAAACTGGCCAATGTCATCGCACAAGCTGTTAAACACTATTGATTACATACACACACTCGCAGTCTGCAACTTGTACCACAGAGTCGTGAAGTATAAACAGGCAGTCTCATCATGCAGTGTTTTTCGTTCTTAGCATAGTTAAGAGCAGACCGACTTGCAACGCACTACACTAACATTAGTTGTTCGCAAGCAAACAACTAAAAATCGTGTTCTAGCTAGTGCTGACAAAATCTCACAGAATGTTGTTGGAACTCTGTATGTAACTGACAATCAATCAACAACACCCTTCAAGAACACAACTGTTTCAATGTCAACCACCCACTTAGGGCGACTACTATTTCATTTCTTGGGTGTCAAATACACTATTAATGGATGCATGGTGGCAGCAAATATCAACAAACAGTTGGCTAATTAACATTTGTACAGTTTTCTCAGGTCTGGTATACTTGATAATTAATTCCCTGCACGTGTTATGTACAATAAACATACAAATCCGGCTGCATTCACCAAACCCTTCAGTTATGCAATACAATAGTGTTATGTACAATCAACATACAAATCTGGCTGAATTCACCAAACCCTTCAGTTGCAATACAATAATTACAATCTTTTGTAAAAGTGTCATAGGCATTGATTAGCAAATTAAGAATCACCAAATTTCTATATTTATTTGCTACAGATCACAGAATAAAAAGTAAAAATCATCACAATAGTTGTCAGTAAGAGGACATTTACTGCTCTTGTGCTTTTTTATCAGGTATTTAAAACGAAAATTCGGTTGTAGGGGTCAATAAAGGATACTAAATTAATTTTCATAATACTGAATGAAAATCACTTTATTTATTTGCAAAATAGAGTGGCTTCAGTCTTCCAAATAACTAACTAGCTAGCCAGATCACTTCCCATTCAGACCTGCTCAACTGTTGATGATGAATTTGCATATTTCTTTTTCCATTATATTGATTACCCCTTAAGCCATTAGTGTTGGTTAGCAAGTCAGCCCCATCTGGTACTTTATGAAATTAACAAGGGCTGCAGCTTCTATAATACTATTATACATGTATGTTAACCAGTTTAACGTTTTAATAACCGGTTGTGTCCCTGCTTATAAACCACAGTTTGCATGTATACAGGGTACCAATGTTCTGACATAAATTGATTAATTGTTTTCAATAACATTGGTGGTATGTGAACATCAAAATTGGAATGGACATTATCTGTTTTTAGTGGGATCCACCATGTTTTTTTAAATGCAGACAAAAAACTCACAGTCATAACAATATATAACATGTTAATACCAATAACACAAATGGCATTGATTTTCATGCCTGGAAAAGATAGCAGTATTCAACTAAACTTGTTAAATGGAATTCTATGATATCCAATACAATTTGCATTTATATGGTTCTTAGCATAAAGCAGGCGTCATTATTAATTTCTGACTATGACAGATATAACTTACTTTATTTATGATAATATTATCTAAAAATAGGCAATAAACAAGAACTAAGTCAACATTTAAAACTGTTAATTTTCTAAGGTTTCAACGACAGTTCTTTCAAAGTCTGTGTTACTTTGAAATAATGAATACAAATCAACTTGGATTAACAAATAGACATCTCTAAAGTGCTGATACACTACTGTTTACATTTTCTAAAACTGTGTTGTTAAATCAATAATATCAACAGAAATAAAGGGTCTGAGGACACAGATCAATATTGCATGAAGCTGGTACACTCCATCACAAAGAAACCCAAATGCAGACGACAATTTGTTCTTTTCAACCAAAAGCAAAAATAGTACTCAAAAGATAAAATACAAACCAAAAGAGTTTTCACTTTTGAGTCAACTCAATAAATCCGTAATGAGAAGTGTCACATTTATCCTGTAATTCACATTTATAAACAAATGCACAAATCAGTTCCTTTTTTCAATCTCATGTTTTTCTTTCCACAAGCTATGTGAAAATATTGACATTTGACTGGTCCATAATGACTTCAGCATCCACTTTAGACCAGTCTATTTCCCAATGATGGGGGTGTACAATGAGCCAGCTAACACAATGACATGTTATTTTGCACTTCAAAAAGCATTTTCAGGGTCAAAAGGTTCATTACGTTGTTGAGCTGGGTAATTGTAAATTAACGTGAGAACATTTCATAGCATCATAAATCACAACACTACTGGGTTTATTTTCAGCCATAAAACCAAGCAATGTTTCTTTATGCTATGATACAAATAGAAACTAACATAAAACATTTAAGAATTGCAAAGAAATAGCTCTGATCATGTTTCATGTATATTCTTTACAAACAACAATTTAAACATCAAAATCAATACCAGTTATATATTTCTGAATCATACATTTTGCCAAATGATAAATGTTTTCAATACTGAAATGATACCGAGGCCAGTAAGCATATGATGATCTCATTAATCTGCTAAAAAGCTATTATCAACATCAGTTTTTCTTGTCACATAACTGTGTTTCATGATCTACCAAGAGAGGCCGAGTAGAGGAAGTGCAGCTCAAGTGCTGTGCATCAAGATGGCAAGAATTATTACTCACCCTGTATTCTGCATCATGTGTGAAGTTTAAATGACTTCCGTAGGATTGAAAATTGTCAATTTTAAAAAAGTTTAAGAAAGAACATATATCATGCATAAATAATTACTATTGATATAAATAGGAGCACCGTATAACGGGTGCCAACGCGCGGCTGGGGGTGCAATTTTGGATCACTGAATGAATGATTTTAGATTATTGAATGAATAATTTTAGATCATTGAATGAATGATTTTAGATCAATTAATTAATTATTAACGGGTTTGGATACGTTTGGAACAACTTTCATGTTCCACATTTAAGCACTTTCTTAAACAAAATTATTTACGATGCGTCTTAAGAGACCAATACATCCAATCATGGAGAAAAACTATTAACAATTCACCAAAACTGAGTGTGTATAAACATATAAAGTCATCGTACAGTCATGAGAGGTACCTTGACATTCTATGCATACAAAAATACAGGCATTGTTAATCGCAATTTAGATCAGGTTACCATGATCTTGAATTAGAAAGGGGCCTGTATCATAATATCCCAAAACACGAAAGAATTTGTAAAGTTTGTAATTAAAAACAAGTTGAAACGGAATATCATTTTTTTATTATCTGTCCTATGTTTAAGGATCTAAGGGCACGAGTAATTCCGTATAAATTTCGTATGAATCCCAACGTAATAAAATTTAATATATTAATGTCAAGTCAAAATGAAACTTATATTAAGGACCTAGCATCGTATATTTACCTTGCTTTAGATAGACTAAAGGAGTTACTTACGTTGTAGGGTAGCTACATGTTCTTATCTTTAACTACCTTGTCCAAAATGCTATTCTTAACGGATTCATGCTTGATGATGTTATGTGCACACATGCTTTTGTATATATGCAATTATGTTCCATAACTTGTGTCAGGGGCTGGTGGCCTGTATATCACAATAAACCTTTGTTGTTGTTGTTGTAGATCACTGAATGCACAATTTTAGATCACTGAATGCAAAATTTAAGACAAAAGCACCGCTTTGCGGGTGCAGACCGCTCATCTATTTTCATTTTAAAGGTGAAGGGACTCTCATTGTCAATCACAAAGGAGGGAGGGGTGGAGTGAAGAGGGGTGTATAGTGTGGGGGTGTGGACATTTATTACATTATCTTCCAAAAATGCGAAAAAAATTGCAAAAAATGCAAAAAAAAAAATTCGGGGGGTGGGGGGGGGTGGGGGGTGATTCTTGGGTGCCATGGTTGGACAGTATTTCAAACATAAAACAAGGGCTGTTTGTAAAACATGCATGCCCCCCATATGGGCTCTCAGTTGTAGTGACAGCCATTTTGTAAATATGTTTTTTGTCACTGTGACCTTGACCTTTGACCTAGTGACCTGAAAATCTGCGAGTCATGATCAATGTACCTATGAAGTTTCACGATCCTAGCCATAAGCTTTCTTGAGTTATCATCAGGAAACCATTTTACTATTTCGGGTCACTGTGACCTTGACCTTTGACCTAGTGACCTGAAAATCAATAGGGGTCATCTGCCAGTCATGATCAATGTACCTATCAAGTTTCATGATCCTAGGCATAAGCGTTCTTGAGTTATCATCCGGAAACCATTTTACTATTTCGGGTCACCGTGACCTTGACCTTTGATCTAGTGACCTCAAAATCAATAGGGGTCATCTGCGAGTCATGATCAATGTACCTATCTAGTTTCATGATCCTAGGCATAAGCGTTCTTGAGTTATCATCCGGAAACCATTTTACTATTTCGGGTCACCGTGACCTTGACCTTTGACCTAGTGACCTGAAAATCTATAGGGGTCATCTGCTAGTCATGATCAATCTACCCATCAAGTTTCATGATCCTAGGCATAAGCGTTCTTGAATTATCATCCGGAAACCATTTTACTATTTCGGGTCACCGTGACCTTGACCTTTGACCTAGTGACCTGAAAATCAATAGAGGTTATCTGCTAGTCATGATCAATCTACCTATTAAGTTTCATGATCCTAGGCATAAGCGTTCTTGAGTTATCATCCAAAAACCATTTTACTATTTCGGGTCACCGTGACCTTGACCTTTGACCTAGTGACCTCAAAATCAATAGGGGTCATCTGCGAGTCATGATCAATGTACCTATGAAGTTTCGTGATCCTAGGCCCAAGCCTTCTTGAGTTATCGTCTGACAACCACCTGGTGGACGGACCGACAGACCGACAGACAGACCGACCGACAGACAGACCGACATGAGCAAAGCAATATACCCCCTCTTCTTCGAAGGGGGGCATAATAATAAAATTAAATATTTGTGTTTTTAACCGTTTCAAGAAAAAAAAAATGGGGGGGGTGGGGTGGGGGGGGTATAGTGTGAGGGTGTGGTGGTCATTTGTGAGATGATCTAAAAAAAAAAAAAAAAAAAAAAGCCTGGGGGGGGGGGGGGGTTCGGGGGGGGGATTTGGGGGGGGGGGAGGGGGGGGATTCTTGGGTGTGATGGTTGGACGGTATTTCAAACATAAAAAATTAAATTAAATATTTGTGTTTTTTAACGTTTCAAAAAAAATTGGGGGGGGGTGGGGGGTATAGTGTGAGGATGTGGTGGTCATTTGTGAAATGATCTTAAAAACAAAATAAAAAAAAATTAGGGGGGGGATTCGGGGGGAGGGGGGGAGGGCACGGGGGATGGGTTGGATTGAGTCTATTGTGGTATGTCAGGTAAGAGTAGTTTTGTCAAAGTATCAATCAAATCTAATCATAAATAAAGAAGTTATGGCAATTTTAGCAAAATTTAATAATTTGACCTTGAGAGTCAAGGTCATTCAAAGGTCAAGGTAAAATTCAACTTGCCAGGTACAGTAACCTCATGAAAGCATGAAAGTATTTGAAGTTTGAAAGCAATAGCCTTGATACTTTAGAAGTAAAGTGTATCGAAACACAAAGTTTAACCATATATTCAAAGTAACTAAGTCAAAAAAGGGCCATAATTCCATAAAAATGACAACCAGAGTTATGCAACTTGTCCTTTTACTGTACCCTTATGATAGTTTGCGAGTGTTCCAAGTATGGAAGCAATATCTATGATACTTTAGGGCTCAAGTGGACCATAACACAAAACTTAACCAAATTTTCAATTTTCTATGTATAAAGGGCCCATAATTCCGTCCAAATGCCAGTCAGAGTTACATAACTTTGCCTGCACAGTCCCCTTGTGATAGTTAATAAGTGTTGCAAGTATGAAAGCAAAAGCTTTGATACTGTAGGAATAAAGTGGACCTAAACACAAAACTTAACCAAATTTTCAATTTTCTAAGTATAAAAAGGGCACATAATTCTGTCAAAATGCCAGTCAGAGTTACATTACTTTGCCTGCACAGTCCCCTTATGATAGTTAGTAAGTGTTGCAAGTATGAAAGCAATAGCTTTGATACTTAAGGAATAAAATGGACCTAAACACAAAACTTAACCAAAATTTTCAATTTTTTATGTATAAAAAGGGCGCATAATTCTGTCAAAATGCACGCCAGAGTTATCTAACTTTGCCTGCCCAGTCCCCTCATGAAAGTAAGTAAGTGTACCAAGTTTGAATGCAATAGCATTGATACTTTCTGAGAAAAGTGGACCTAAACGCAAAACTTAACCGGACGCCGACGCCGACGCCAAGGTGATGACAATAGCTCATATTTCTTTTCTCAAAAAATAGATGAGCTAATAAATGACTGCATGATATTCGATCACTGACTGCATGATTTAAGATCACTGAATGCATAACATTAAATCAATGAATGACTGATTTTAGATCACTGAATGCATAATTTTATATCAATGAATGCATAAATTAAGATCAATGAATGCAAAATTTTAGATCAATTAATGCATGAATTTAGATCGCTGAATGCATAATTTAAGATTAATGAATGCATGGATTTAGATCACTGAATTCATAATTTTATTCATTCAATGTATGATTTTAGATCACTGAATGAATGATTTTAGATGATTGAATGAATGATTTTATATCATTGAATAAATGATCTTAGATCACTAAATCAATTATTTAAGATCACAGAATGCATGATTATAGATCACTGAATGCATGATTTTAGATCACTTAAAGCATGATTTTAGATTACTTATTGCATGAGTTGAAAGAATGTTAAAAATAATATTCTGCCTATAAGTAATAAACTGTTTTAATTGAGAAAATGATGAATCATTGTAAGGTTCCATGATGAAATAATTTGTAACATTTCACTGATAAAGAGGCAACAGGCTGGAACCCCAGAAAGAGCTTATTAATATTCCTTTGTATTAACATTAAATCTGTTTGTATAGATAAGCATCAGCTGGTTATGCTTGTAATATTTGACACCACTTTTCACCACCTGGCGACAGCTGCATACCTGTTATACTTAAAAAAAACAAAAATTTTTTTTAACTAATCTGTTAACAAATTCCTTAAACAGTTGATGACATGCATGGATAAATGTGTTATTGACAAGCCATATGTTCAGCATGCATGCAAAACCAGAGCACTGAGTTTCCCTCATGCATATCCAGAAGCATAAAACTGATCTGCCAGTGTTTCAAACACTCCAATGATAATAACCTCTTCAAACATTAAGAAGAAAAGAAGCATTTTTTGTTCAGAAGTGCATCAAATTAAGAATGATAAAACTCCAGAAACATTAAGGTAGGAACTCTTGTTTCTAACCCCTTTTCTTATGCAATACAGGCCAACAAAAGGATTATATAAAACTAAACATACAAACTACTAATATGATAAAGGGATCAATCTCTTCATAGGAATGATGGTTCAAAGCATTGGGGGTTTAAACCAGTTGAAAGTCTACCACATTGGAATGATCGATGCAAAGCCTTAGAGGGTTTAAACCTGCATAAAGGCTAACCACCACATTTGAGTGATCAATGCAAAGCCTTAGGGGTTTAAACCATTCGAAAGTCTAACCACCACATTGAAATGATCAATGCAAAGCCTTAGAGGGTTTAAACCTGTTGAAAGGTTAACCATCCAATTGGAGTGATCAATGCAAAGCCTTAGAGGGTTTAAACCTGTTGAAAGGTTAACCATCCTATTGGAGTGATCAATGCAAAGCCTAAGAGGGTTTAAACCTGTTGAAAGGTTAACCATCCTATTGGAGCGATCAATGCAAAGCCTTAGAGGGTTTAAAACAATTTAAAAGCCTACAGCCACATTGGAATGATCAATGAAAAGCCTTAGAGGGTTTAAACCAGTTGCAAGGCTGACAACCATATTTAAATCATCAATCCTATTTTAATTATCAATCCTATTTTAAATTATCATTATAAAGGGGGTTTAACCCAGTTGCAAGGCTAACAACCCTATTTTAATTATCAACCCTATTCTAAATTATCATTTTAAAGTCTTAGGGGGTTTAAACCAGTTGAAAGGCTAACAACCACATTGGAATGATCAAGGCAAAGCCTAAGAGGGTTTATACCAGTTGAATGTCTAACAACCACATTGCAGAGACTATTCAAAGTCTCAAGGGGTTTAAACCAGTTTACATGCTAACAACCACATTGGAATGATCAATGCAAAGCCTAAGGGTGTTAACCTGTTGAAAGGCTAACCACTTCATTGGAGTGATCAATTAAGCCTCAGTGGGTTTAAACCTGTTGAAAGTCTTACCACCAAATTGAAGTGATCGATGAAAAGCTTTAGGGGGTTTAAACATGTTGAAAGGCTAACCAACACTCTGGAATTATCAATGCAAAGCCTAAGGGGGTTTAAACCAGTTGAAAGGTGAACCACCACATTGGAGTGATCAATGCAAAGCATAAGAGATTTTAACCACTTGAAAAATTAATATCCACATTTGAATGATCAATGCAAAGCCTTAAGTGGTTTAAACCAGTTGAAAGGCTTACAAGCACATAGGAAAGTATAAAAGCAAAGCCTTAGGGGGTTTAAACCAGTTAAAAGTCTAACCACCACATTAGAGTGATCAATTCAAAAGCTGAGGTAATTTAAACCACTTGAAAGGCTAACCACCACAATGGAATGATCAATGCAAAGCCTAAGGGTTTTAACATGTTGAAAAGCTAACCACTGTTTTAATTGAGAAAATGATGAATCATTGTAAGGTTCCATGATGAAATAATTTGTAACATTTCACTGATAAAGAGGCAACAGGCTGGAACCCCAGAAAGAGCTTATTAATATTCCTTTGTATTAACATTAAATCTGTTTGTATAGATAAGCATCAGCTGGTTATGCTTGTAATATTTGACACCACATTTCACCACCTGGCGACAGCTGCATACCTGTTATACTTAAAAAAAACAAAATTTTTTTTTAACTAATCTGTTAACAAATTCCTTAAACAGTTGATGACATGCATGGATAAATGTGTTATTGACAAGCCATATGTTCAGCATGCATGCAAAACCAGAGCACTGAGTTTCCCTCATGCATATCCAGAAGCATAAAACTGATCTGCCAGTGTTTCAAACACTCCAATGATAATAACCTCTTCAAACATTAAGAAGAAAAGAAGCATTTTTTGTTCAGAAGTGCATCAAATTAAGAATGATAAAACTCCAGAAACATTAAGGTAGGAACTCTTGTTTCTAACCCCTTTTCTTATGCAATACAGGCCAACAAAAGGATTATATAAAACTAAACATACAAACTACTAATATGATAAAGGGATCAATCTCTTCATAGGAATGATGGTTCAAAGCATTGGGGGTTTAAACCAGTTGAAAGTCTACCACATTGGAATGATCGATGCAAAGCCTTAGAGGGTTTAAACCTGCATAAAGGCTAACCACCACATTTGAGTGATCAATGCAAAGCCTTAGGGGTTTAAACCATTCGAAAGTCTAACCACCACATTGAAATGATCAATGCAAAGCCTTAGAGGGTTTAAACCTGTTGAAAGGTTAACCATCCAATTGGAGTGATCAATGCAAAGCCTTAGAGGGTTTAAACCTGTTGAAAGGTTAACCATCCTATTGGAGTGATCAATGCAAAGCCTAAGAGGGTTTAAACCTGTTGAAAGGTTAACCATCCTATTGGAGCGATCAATGCAAAGCCTTAGAGGGTTTAAAACAATTTAAAAGCCTACAGCCACATTGAAATGATCAATGAAAAGCCTTAGAGGGTTTAAACCAGTTGCAAGGCTGACAACCATATTTAAATCATCAATCCTATTTTAATTATCAATCCTATTTTAAATTATCATTATAAAGGGGGTTTAACCCAGTTGCAAGGCTAACAACCCTATTTTAATTATCAACCCTATTCTAAATTATCATTTTAAAGTCTTAGGGGGTTTAAACCAGTTGAAAGGCTAACAACCACATTGGAATGATCAAGGCAAAGCCTAAGAGGGTTTATACCAGTTGAATGTCTAACAACCACATTGCAGAGACTATTCAAAGTCTCAAGGGGTTTAAACCAGTTTACATGCTAACAACCACATTGGAATGATCAATGCAAAGCCTAAGGGTGTTAACCTGTTGAAAGGCTAACCACTTCATTGGAGTGATCAATTAAGCCTCAGTGGGTTTAAACCTGTTGAAAGTCTTACCACCAAATTGAAGTGATCGATGAAAAGCTTTAGGGGGTTTAAACATGTTGAAAGGCTAACCAACACTCTGGAATTATCAATGCAAAGCCTAAGGGGGTTTAAACCAGTTGAAAGGTGAACCACCACATTGGAGTGATCAATGCAAAGCATAAGAGATTTTAACCACTTGAAAAATTAATATCCACATTTGAATGATCAATGCAAAGCCTTAAGTGGTTTAAACCAGTTGAAAGGCTTACAAGCACATAGGAAAGTATAAAAGCAAAGCCTTAGGGGGTTTAAACCAGTTAAAAGTCTAACCACCACATTAGAGTGATCAATTCAAAAGCTGAAGTAATTTAAACCACTTGAAAGGCTAACCACCACAATGGAATGATCAATGCAAAGCCTAAGGGTTTTAACATGTTGAAAAGCTAACCACTACATTGGAGTGATCAATGCAAAGCCTTAGGATGTTTAAACCTGTTGAAAGTCTAACCACCACATTGAACATTGTTTCTCTGTCTTTAAGACCAATGTTAAAGCTAATTTCCATTCTACTGTCAAAATGGCTTTTACAGCATATTTAACAACCAACCAAATTGGTTATACATGTAAGACCAATTTTTTTAAATAATTACCATTAGGTGTACAAGCTTCATTGTCTATTTTACTTAAAGAGTTTAAGTACAGGGCACTAGACTGGTAAAAACATTGTTGAGCTCATGAACAATTCTCTATAAATGAAGCCAAGCCATGTTACACTGACTTATCTAGGTAAAAGCCCAATACCCAAAATCAGGGATCATATTTTTTTCGGTTTTGTCGGTCCTAGACCGATTGGGTTAATGAAAGACCAATTGAAAATCCCAAACAGTCGGTCCTATTCTGTTTGCTATTAAAATTCCCATGTCATGAAATCGATTACACAGTCTACATGCTAACACACCCTAATGACATTCTTATCTCGTTTAGGTGTGATAAACCATTCGCTGCAGTCTCTAAACTGGTCAGGACCGGTTTATTGCACGTCAGACCAAGAATGTGAACAGCGGATTAAAGACGCATCCGAAAATACGCGTCTGAATGCACGCGCTGTAACTAAACAAAACATGATACATTTTCCACCAGCGTAATAATCCGGTAATATAATTATGAATGAAAGTCGCGGATCTGATCGACAGAACAGCCGAAAGTTATTTTTATGGGCGGAACTTCACATAAAATAGTGCACAAAAAAAATAATATACATTGAATAAATCTTCAGTAAAACCGTGTTAGAATCGAAATAATTCGTGTACTTTATACTTTGTTGTTGAATAACTCACGACCGGAAAATTAGATGCGTGGTTTCAAATGCTTCGCTTTCGTGATTAAATCCCTACGCATCTAAACTATCGGACTATTTGACAACAAATTATTTCGTAATCATTTGGTTCTATTTGGATCTTAATTATTTCTTTGGCGAATACCCGGGAAGCCGGGGTAAATTTGACCTACTTTGGCTCTAAATTAATCTTTCTCCCCTGAAAGGTCACAGGGGCAGGTCGTGCTACTATAACCTCGTGAAGAGGCCAGTAGGACCTGCAAATAAACTCTGAAATACACACACGTAATCATTTGGTTTGTTGTTGTCAGTAGCCAACCTACGCACAGACATTTGTTTGGTTCAGTGCATGTTTGTAAGATTTTATCGAGTCGACAACAATTTAAAACATCGGTATAGACTTACACAGATTAATAATATTGACAACGATGAAAAAAGTCTGATAAAACAGCACACGAAACAACAATGAAATACCAAATGATAAAACCAGTTAAGAAAACTCGTTCCGTTTAAAAAAAAAATGCCTAAGGGAATTTTACTTGTACATGTATTATACCACCTTCATGAATGGCAAAATCAATGGTATATAATATATTTTAACGAAATTTGTCATGATTTCGGATACACATTTTCGGATACTTTTATATCCGGACCGATTGATGTTGCGGGAAAATATATTCCCTGCCCAAAATACTTGACTGATTGTTTCTAACGAACATCTTGCAAACAACTGGTCATCAATATATTTGAGCCCTGCTGGGCTGAATGCATGTGAGTAAAGTGTAGTCCTAGATAACTTGTGCAGGGGTCGTATTCCAGAAGCATCTTAAGTTAAAGTTTATTCTTATCCTTAAATTGGAAAATTTTCTTACGTGTTTCATTTCCTATTGCAATAGCTTGGCATCAAGAATTACATCAAAATAATATTATTATGTCAATGTTATGTTAGGAATACCATAAGAAACATGTGATTCCTTATCTAATAAATAAATACAAAACATTGTAATTTTGAACTTAAGTGAAAGTTTTTAAGAAATGACTTAAGATGTTTCTGGAATACCACCCCTGGACACCTAAATTGGATTTTCTCTAAGCTGACTTTCTTTAAATCAACAAATCCATTAAAGAGTAAAGTGTTGTCCATTATTAGCCCCTGTAGACCACACAGGCTAATCTTGCGCAACACTGTATGCATATGCATTAAGCCCATTTTTCCAACAGCACAGCTCAATTATAAAGTTTCTATACACACTAGAGACGGTGTTGTGTCTCGCACAAATCTGCAAATAAATCTTGGTAATTATTCTACAATTTGTACCGAAAACTGACATCCTTCTAAACGCATTGAATTATTTTGGGTGACTTGGGCCATAATAATATAATGTGGATTCTTAAATAACATAAATATTCTTTAAGTTGCCGACAGCAGCCTTGTAAATGGAATTAATCTTTGCCTACAGTAACATTTTTTTTGGTGTCTAACCTTTCGAAGCAGTCCTCAGAATAACAGCATCATCACACAGGTCTGCTGTAGTCTCCCCTTCATTTAACCTTGACATTGGTGACCTTTGGATAGAAATGCAAAATATGTCAAAACACAACTAGGTAAATATAAATAATGAAGAAGCATAATCATGCCAAAAATATAAAATGATATTATATAGGGATAATACACGTTTTCGAGGGCATGATCATGTGGGCGCTCGAAAAATCCGTTCCTGCCCGAGTGCGCAGCACGAGGGCAGGAACGGATTTTGAGAGCGCCCGCAGATTATCACGTCCGAGAAAATGTGTATCTTCGCTATTATTGCATAAACAAATCACACATACCAAAATAATTTAAAATATCATTGAAAACAATGTTTTGTTCATTCGACATCGACAAAATAATTCGATTATTTCAATACAGTAAAAGGTTGTGTTTTACATATGCCTCACTCGGTCATCATCCGAAATGACGAGGCTTTACCTTCGGATAGGCAGTTTACGATTAAAAATGTGTTTAAACAGTGGATTAATGCAAAGTTGAAATGCAGTCGCGCAAATTAAGGTATGAGGAATTATTTTGGAATTTACAGCAGGATCGTTTAAGGTACATAATCACTTAAATTTACAGCATAGTCTTTTGAAAGTGTTGAGTAAATAACCTTAACTTAGTTGCCAATACAATAAAGCTGTTGTCAAGAAAGTGCAGATGGTATAAGTTGGAAAGTGGATTGAAATAGTCATTGCCATTATCTCTGCATGCATGAGGAAACTGGTGCTTATTCAGTTCCCCATTTATGCTTGGAAAGTCGTCGAACGCCGTTGTTGAAGGCTGGAGAAGGGAAGTAACTGCGTGTGGACCAGATTATGGATATGAAAAACACAAAAGGGCTTGAACGGCACGTAAATCGCCTTGTTAATGCACGATTTCTTCCGTTCAAGCCCTCTTTTTGTCAAGTTTCTGCACCCCACCAGAGGGCATTATAGATAGAGTTTATGCAATAATATTGGAACATGTTCAAAAAGGTTAAATGATATCAGATTGAAACACATAAGTAAAGAGCAACAAGCTGGTTCAATGCTATTATGCCTATTAACTTGCTTTGAACCGGGATGTTTAAAGATTTGTAAGTTTGGCTGTCAAGCCCAAAAATAAGATAAGTTCATATAGCACGTAGTTAACTAAAAATCCTGGTTAAAAAAATCCTTACCTAAAGTTTATACATCATATAAAGTAAAATTTATTTCAGATACCTTGCTGGCTGAGGCGTGACCTCTGCAGTCACAATCCCTGGTATATTTGTAGATACCGCATCATCATACAAGCTGTAAGGGTCAACATGGGACATGTCTTCCATCATCGCCATGGCCACTGGAGGTACAAGGGGAGGCGGTGGTGCTGGGAATTCTGTATCTGTGGTTACCTGGGATCTAACTCGACTGGGCGGGGGCTTGGATGCTGGTGGGGGAGGTCGCTGACCCTTTCCTGGGGCCGGGGAAATGAAGACGGTGTCGTATTCGCTGATGATATCATCTAGTCCTTCCAGGGACTTCGTGATTTGCTTTATCCTGAAATGAAAGTTTAACTTAGAAATGCTTACCATAGTCAATTATCATGAGCCTTAATCCGAGAAAATGGGGCTTAATGTTTGTTCAGATTAGCCTGTGCAGTTTGGGACAACAATTTCCGCCTAGACTGGATTGTTGTTTTGCAGAAACTTCCTTTAAAAAAATATAATCAGAAAGTGATTAGTCTGTGCAGACTGCACAGGCTTATCTGGGACAACATTTCACGCACATGCATTAATACCCTGTTTTTCTAGAGCCAGACTTATATTTTCATAGCATTTTTATTATAATAAAATATGTATATGTAAAATTTAAGTGAAACATTTTTATGAACTAACTGAAAGGGAGGTAGTGCAAAAACATACTCTTCCTGTTTCAGTGCAAGTTGTCTCTCTTGTTCCCTTTGTACAGAAAGCCTCTTAGACACTTGTCTACCAAGAAAACCTCTGACCACTGTAATTGAACAACAAATCACATCTTAAAATAACTTTAATTTTTACACATTTTTAATATCTGATAAGCTTTTGGAATAGTATGATATATGTTCTCACTATTTCTTACAAATTATTGAGACTGTCAGCAACTGTCATCCTAATGTAAAATTTCCATACATTTTTTTAATGATAATGTTTCCCATCATTATTTTTTATTGTTTTTATGTATTAAATTTTACATTGAAGTCAATCTTTAGTCTTAGACAAGAATATTTTAAAAAGTTTTTCCTTTTTTATTTTTTGATTGCTGCCACAAGAACATTTTTCTAGATATTAAAATGATTTTGAAACCATTTGTTAACAGACTTTCTAGGAAACATTTCTGTTAAGTTTGGTTATAAATGTTATAATCCGCCATTGTGTTTTATAAAAGCAGTTGATTAAGTGAATAGTTGACAAAAACAATGACATTCAATGACGATAAAGAATGACAAGAATTGCTTCCCCGTGTGCATTATATATTTTGTCATGTTTCTAAATACCACCTTTAAGAAGAAATCAGCCTTTTTCATCATTGGATGGCAAATGCATCACAAATAATAGCATCATCTGTATTAATCCAGCAGATATGCTGCCACTATAGGATCATTTAAGAGGAAACAATTCATTAATGCTGAAAAAAGCCTAAAATGACATTCTGCAGGTCAGTTGCATGCTTTTCTTTCCATGCTCTTGGGGGAAGGGTACCCTCAGTAGGTTTAATTGTGTTGCTTTCTAATCCAGAAATGCAATGCAATAAAGCATAAATGGTATGAGGTGCAAGTCAAAATAAATTAATGCCTGCTTTGGTGGTTAGAACAAACAAATAAAACTCAGGTTAAACACTCTCTCCCCCTGACCTACCAGTCTCTCCCCCTGACCTACCAGACTGTGCCTTGGTCACTCTCTCCCCCTGACCTACCAGACTGTGCCTTGGTCACTCTCTCCCCCTGACCTACCAGACTGTGCCTTGGTCTCTCCCCCTGACCTACCAGACTGTGCCTTGGTCTCTCCCCCTGACCTACCAGACTGTGCCTACACTCTCTCCCCCTGACCTACCAGACTGTGCCTACACTCTCTCCCCCTGACCTACCAGACTGTGCCTACACTCTCTCCCCCTGACCTACCAGACTGTGCCTACACTCTCTCCCCCTGACCTACCAGACTGTGCCTACACTCTCTCCCCCTGACCTACCAGACTGTGCCTTGGTCACTTTGTATTCCAGCTCCACTGCCTTCTGGTTTAACAAGGTCACATGGTCCAACTTGAAAAACACCTTCGTCTTCCCGAACTGAAACAACAACAACAGCTAAGTGTGTCACATATATTTGTTACACATACAAATTGGAATATCCGCATCTACTTTTTTGGTAAAGTATTTATTAATGACATTCATATAAAATGCGTACGATTGTATTTGTCACATTCCTGTATTCATAATTTATGTATTTAACAACATGAAAACTACCAACAATTACAGCACTTTTATTCTTAAAAAGAAATAATATACCATCAAAACCATTCTACACAAAAAATAGAAAATTTCATACACGGGACAGGGCCATTGGATTATCAGTTTTCAAAATAGCACTTTTGAACTATAGTTTACCCTTTACCATTTAACATGTTTGTAGTCACTTAGAAAATCAAATCAAATTTAAGACCTTTCTTACTAGATTCAAGTTTTAAACCCTTCATTTCCAACCCTTATGTAGAGATGCGCAGAAACAGCATAAAACCTAAACAGACTGCAAGTCATTCGCAGACTGTTGTGGTTTTATGCGGTTTGCATATAGCAATTTCCACTTTTCTTCTGAGTGAATAAAGGGTACACTGTAATTGAGCAGATAAAGACTTAGACCGTTCACCTGCACATTCTCCAGCTTAAGATGCAGTACAACCATTTCACACTTCTGTCGGTTGTTGGACGGACAGAAGCTAGGCAGGCTACACGCCACTATTGCTGCATACCTGCGAAAAACACAGGCACTTGTTTTGTTATGAATACAAAAATATGAGCAATATAAACACTTTAGCTCTGAGAATTTAAACCTCTTTTTAGAATTTAAACATTTAAAACAAAATCACGTATATTGACAGAGGACTTTGAGACACACTCCTAAGAACAGGGACAATAACTCTTCAACATTTTTTTAGTTATAGCCTATTACCCAAGGTTAACTGATCTTATACACCTATGCATTACATACCATAGTGTAAAAAATTATCACTCATTTAGCAGTGATTCGCAATACATTTAAAGTAAAACTGGTTCCAAATATCTCAATACAACTGAGAAAACAATATGAATTTTTAGTAGGAACATGTAGTATACTGACAGAACGCAAAATTGTAAATGTATGCAGCTGGATGTTGAATACATTATTTTTTCAATCAAAATCCTTTTAATTTGACTTACAGAAATCTGCGGGAGTTATATAAAGGCCAAGTGAATAAAACTGAAGATATATTGTAAAATCTTGTATAATTATTTGTCTGTATTAAATTTTGTGGCTTAAAAAAACAAAACATTTTTTGTTCACATGTTAATGGTGGATTTCTGAGTTTTGGAAAAAAAAGGAGTATGGTTTGGAAATGTTCTGATGAGTTTGTATTAAATTGATGGATTGGTTACTCCACATAATCAACGAAAATGAACTTCCAACCAATAATAGTGTTTTTACATGAATCGAAACCAAGATTGTACTCGCCTGACAAGAAATTCGTGGTACGTCACCCGTAGAGCGTAACCAAACTTCCGTATCTTGACAGTCTCAGAGATACCCGTGTATCGCAACTGGGCCAGGACGTAGTCGGGGACGAATTTGAATGCCTCTTTGCTAGTGTTGGGTTTTATACAGCGCACAAAATGAGGCTTTGCCACCTGGAGCTTGTTTATAAGGTCCGTCAGGGAGTTCTGTGAAATAAAGAATAGGACAAAAAATTTACAAATACAGCTCATAGTCAGAAACAACACAGCAATAATAAATACATATGAATCACAATAACAACAAAAGAAAACAGAGCAATAAAAAGAGAATAGAGAATGTGTAGCCATTTGCATTGAGCTAACACTCAAGCTGTTTATGTCAAGAAATATGACATTAATTGACTCTAGCAACGAATGTTAAGACTTTCAAACATTGAAGCTGTTTGTTATGAAATGTGAATTGACTTAACACTTTATCTGTTAAAGGGGCCTTTTCACAGATTTTGGCATGTTTTGAAGTTTGTCATTAAATGCTTTATATTGATAAATGTAAACATTGGAAATACAATTCTCCAGAAAAAAATCAAGAATAAAATTTAACAAGGGCTGTTTGTAAAACATGCATGCCCCCCATATGGGCTGTCAGTTGTAGTGGCAGCCATTGTGTGAATACGTTTTTTGTCACTGTGACCTTGACCTTCGACCTAGTGACCTAAAAATCAAAAGGGATCATCTGCAAGTCATGATCAATGTACCTATGAAGTTTCATGATCCTTGGCGTAAGGGTTCTTGAGTTATCATTCGGAAACCATTTTAGTGTGTCCGAGTCACCGTGACCTTGAACTTTGACCTAGTGACCTGAAAGTCAATAGGGGTCATCTGTGAGTCATGATCAATGTACCTATGAAGTTTCATGATCCTAGGCGTAAGCGTTCTTGAGTGATCATCCTGAAACCATTTTTCTAAGTCGAGTCACCGTGACCTTGACCTTTGACCTAGTGACCTGAATATCAATAGAGGTCATCTGCGAGTAATGATCAATCTACCTATGCAGTTTCATGATCCTAGCCATATGATAAGCGTTCTTGAGTTATCATCCTGAAACCATTTTACTTCTTCAAGTCACCATGACCTTGACTGTAGACCTAGTGACCTCAAAATCAATAGGGGTCATCTGCGAGTCATGATCAATGTACCTGTCAAGTTTCGTGATCCTAGGCCGAATCGTTCTTGACTTATCATCCGGAAACCATTTTACTGTTTCGGGTCACCATGACCTTGACCTTTGACCTAGTGACCTGGAAATCAATATGGGTCATATGCGAGTCATGATCAATGTACCTATGAAGTTTCATGATCCTAGGACTAAGCGTTCTTGAGTTATCATTCGGACACCATTTTACTATTTCGGGGCACTGTGACCTTAACCTTTGACCTAGTGACCTGAAAATCAATAGGGGGCATCTGCGAGTCAGGATCAATGTACCTATGAAGTTTCATGATCCTAGGCATAAGCGTTCTTGAGTTATCATCCGGAAACCATCAGGTGGACGGACATACGAACATACATACGGACGGACCTACATGAGCAAAACAATATACCCCCTCTTCTTCTAAGAGGGCATAAAAAGAAAAAAAGGTAATCCTCAGCCAGGCTCGAACAACTGACCCCTGGAGTCCTGGAGTAAAGAGTCTCCCATTTAGACCTCTCGGCCATCGTTCATGATGCCATATGTGATGCATTTGATACTTTATACAAGAGTGCCAAACTGTCACAAGATACGCCCGTTTGAAGGTTTTGGACAACTTGATAGCTTTACCATTTGAGTGGCAAAATGATATATTTTTGAAAATTAAGCAGCACATATTTGAACTTGACCTAGATATCAATTAGACACAACTTCTGACCAAATTTGGTAAAGACAGGATGAAAACTACTTCAATTAGAGAGCGGACACCATGCTAAATGCTTGAAATGCATTAAGTGACCTAGTTTTTGACCCAGCAAGACCCATATTTGTTCTTGACCTAGATATCATTTAGACTCAACTTCTGACCAAATTCAGTGAAGATCAGATGAAAACTACTTCAAGTAGAGAGCGGACACCATGCTAAACGCTTGAAATTCATTAAGTGACCTTGTGACCTATTTTTTGACCCGCCAAGACACATATTTGTTCTTGACCTAGATATCATTTAGACACAACTTCTGACCGAATTCGGTGAAGATCGGATGAAAAATACTTCAATTAGAGAGCGGACACCATGCTAAATCCTTGAAATGCACTAAGTGACCCAGTGACCTAGTTTTTAACCCAGCATGACCCATATTCGGACTTGACCTAGATATCAACTAGATGCAACTACTGACCAAGTTTGGTGAAGATCGGATGAATACAATTTGAATTAGAGTCCGGACAAAGTGGCGCCGTTGAAAATGCACTAATTGACCCTATGACCTAGTTTTTGACCCGGCATGACCCATATTCGAACTTGGCATATATATCAACTAGATGCAACTGCTGACCAAGTTTGGTGAAGATCGGATGAATACAATTTGAAATAGAGTCCGGACAAAGTGGCCCCTTTGAAAATGCACTTATTGACCCTATGACCTAGTTTTTGACCCGGCATGACCCATATTCGAACTTGGCCTAGATATCAACTAGATGCAACTGCTGACCAAGTTTGGTGAAGATCGGATGAATACAATTTGAATTAGAGTCCGGACAAAGTGATGCCTTCCGCCCGCCGCCCGCCGCCCGCCCGCCGCCCCGCCCGCCCGCCAAGGGGTTTCACATAATACGTCCCGTATTTTATACGGGCGTATAATAACAAATCCTCGAAGTTTCAAAAAATATAAGGACAACAACAGAACTCTCCAAATAACTAATTTGTTTCGCGTTGCAAAGCTTTATAATTTTCAGGTTCTTATATCGTCAAAAGATGCATATAATGGCTATATTAGACCATGGTAAATGTTCAGTATTACTGTTTCCTCACAAATATCATAACTAAAAAAAAAATTTGTGAATCTGAAACAACTTTTTTCAATTTTGTCAATTTACCAAAACGTGAAAAGGCCACTTTAATGTTAAGAAATGTAAATTCACCTAACACACTAGCAGGGAATGTTAAGAAATGCAAAATGACATAACACTTAAGTTGTAAAAGTTAAGACATGTGAATTCACTAACACTCTAGCTGTAAATGTTAAGACATGTGAATTTACTTAACACTCTAGCTGTAAAAGTTAAGACATGTGAATTCACTAACACTCTAGCTGTAAATGTTAAGACATGTGAATTTACTTAACACTCTAGCTTTGAATTTTAAGAAAAGCAATTTCACTTAACTCTAGCTGTGAATGTTAAGGCATGTGAAATAATATATCTGTGAATGTTCAGCCAGATAAACTAACCTAACACTCTACCAATGTGTTTGAGCATTTGTTTTTAAGTTCAATAATTGCGACTTATTAGCAGGACTCTGTGATAAACTGTGCTCTGGGAAAACTGGGCTTAATGCATGTGCATGAGGCGTAGCCCCAGATAAGTCTGTGCAATTGAGAACAGGCTAATCAGGAAGACTCTTTCTGCTTTGACTGGATTTTTATTTCAAAGAAACTCCCATTAAATGAAAAATTCCATAAAAGCTGAATGTGTGGTCCCTGATTCACCTGTGCTAATCTGGGATGACACTTTACACACATGCATTAAGCCCTCTTTTCTCAGAACACAGTTCATATAGACTTTTTTGGAAAGCAAAAGCAACAAATAGTCCTACCCTGAAATGATATGCCATTGTAGAAGGACCTTTCTTCTCCACTGAAAGGTTCTTGTTGGGCTTCTTTGCATCTCTGTTACCTCCCTTTAGTTTACGGAAGAACTCAAATGGCGACGAGGACTTTTTGACAGTCGCCCTAAAATATGCACAAGCAGGATCATATACTTGCATATTTGAACAAGAGGCCCATGAGGGCCTGAATCGCTTTACTGCTTTAAACACTGTCACTGTGACCTTGACCTTTGACCTAGCGACCTGAAAATCAATAGGGGTCATCAGCCAGTCATAATCAATGTACCTATGAAGTTTCATGATCCTAGGCCTAAGCATTCTTGAGTTAACATCAGGAAACCATGTTACTATTTCGAGTCGAGGTGTGACCTTGACCTTTGACCCAGTGACCAGAAAATCAATAGGGTTCGAGTCCTCATTAATATAAAGACTGTGAACAAGTTTAAAAAGAATCAGATGAAAACTGTGGACTTCATCGGATAAACAAGTTTCTACTATTTCGAGTCACTGTGACCTTGACCTTTGACCCAGTGACCTGAAAATCAATAGGGTTCGAGTCCTCATTAATATGAAGACACTGAGAAAGTTTAAAAAGAATCTGATGAAAACTGTGGACTTTATCAGATAAACAAGTTTTTACTGTTTTGAGTCACTGTGACCTTGACCTTTAACCCAGTGACCTGAAAATAAATAGGGTTTGAGTCCTCATTAATATAAAGACACTGAGTAAGTTTGAAAAGAATCAGATGAAAACTGTGGACTTTATTGGATAAACAAGTTTTTACTATTTCCAGTCACTGTGACCTTGACCTTTGACCCAGTGACCTGAAAATCAATAGGGTTCGAGTCCTCATTAATTTAAAGACACTGAGTAAGTTTGCAAAGAATCGGATGAAAACTGTGGACTTCATCGGATAAACAAGACAATGTCTAACACACACACACACAGACACCAAGCCATCCCATAAGCTCTTCTGCCTTTGGCAGTAGAGCTAATAAATATGGAAAATCCCACTGAGGGCATTATAGCATTTTGGTGACCAGCCAGGCAGCCTCTTATTGGTAAACCTACCAAAGAGAAAACTAATCGAATTGTATACTATAACCTCAAAAAAGCATTTTACTATTTCGGGTCACAGTGACCTTGACCTTTAATATGGTGACCTGAAAATCAATAGGGGTCAACTGCAAGTCATGATCAATCTACCTATCAAGTTTCATGATCCTAGGCATAAGCGTTCTTGACTTATCATCCGGAAACCATTTCACTATATCGGGTCACTGTGACCTAGACCTTTGACCTAGTGACCTGAAAATCAATAGGGGTCAACTGCGAGTCATGATCAATGTACCTATGAAGTTTCATGATCCTAAGCATAAGCGTTCTTGAGTTATCATCCGGAAACCATTTTACTATTTCGGGTCACCGTGACCTTGACCTTTGACCTAGTGACCTGAAATTCAATAGGGGTCATCTGCCAGTCATTATCAATCTACCTATGAAGTTTCATGATCCTAGGCATAAGTGTTCTTGAGTTATCATCCGGAAACTATTTACTATTTCTGGTCACCGTGACCTTGACCTTTGACCTAGTGACCTGAAAATCAATAGGGTACATCTGTGAGTCATTATCAATCTACCTATCAAGTTTCATGATCTTACGCCTAAGCATTCTTGAGTTATCATCCGGAAACCATTTTACTATTTCGGGTAACCGTGACCTTGACCTAGTGACCTCAAAATCAATAGGGGTCATCTGCGAGTCATGATCAATGTACCTAGGAAGTTTCATGATCCTAGGCCTAAGCTTTCTTGAGTTATCATCTGGAAACCATCTGGTGGACGGACATACGGACATACGGACCAACATGAGCAAAACAATATACCCCTTCTTCTTCGAAGGGGGGGCATAAATATTTTAAAAAAATATTTATTTATATTTATAACATAACTATTTCTGACTTTTGTTTCGGTACAAATAAACGGTTCAATAACTCAGCATTGGTTTAAAACAGTGTTATATTCTTAAAGAAAATACAGGTCAATGTCAATGAAGAATATTATATAGAATGTTATTATTCCACATGGCTTCATATATGAGTGAATACCTGCATGACCTCTGCTGTCGAGCGCTGGGAGCCAGAGAGCCCGTTCTGGTGACACGTGACTGGAAAAGCTCCTTGATCAGCAGCTTGTTGCTAGCTGGGAAAGCACAAGTATCAGTGTAACTAGCTGGGAAAACACAAGCAGATGTGTAACTAGCTGGAACAAGAGCTGTCTTCATCGGAAGACATATGCCCCCAAAAAACGCTTTTTCGTAACCTAAATGCAGATTTTGAAACCTAAACCCAGACCCTAAGTTCAAGGTCAAGGTAAAAGGTGTCAAAATTTGTGTGCGTAATGAAAGGCCTTGTCCATATACACATGCATACCAAATATGAAATTTACATGTGAAGCGACATATAAGTTATGAGCATTTTTCGAGCGGAAACGCAATTTTTTGATGATTCAAGAGCCATAACTCAAAAGTGCCTGGGTAAATTTGGCTGATTATATAACGTGAACTAGATTGTATTGCCTTACACATTTTTATGAAGTTTGGTAAAGATCCGATGAAAATTGCTTGAGTTATTGTGCGGAAACGAGAACAAACTCAATTTTTCGATGATTCAAGGGCCGTAACTCAGGAGTGTCTTGGTCAATTTGGCCGATTATCGAATTTAACCTAGATTGTATTGCCTTACTAATGTTTATGAAGTTTGGTGAAGATCCGATGACAATTGCTTGAGTTATTGAGTGGAAACGATAAAAAACTCAATTTTTCGATGATTCAAGGGCCGTAACTCAGGAGTGTCATGGTCAATTTGGCTGATTATCGAACTTGACCTATATCTTATGATCTTACACATTTTCAGAAAGTTTGGTGAAGATCATATGACATTTGCTCGAGTTATTGAGCGGAAACGAGAAAAAACAATTTTACGATAATTCAAGGGCCTTAACTCAGGAGTGTCTGGGTCAATTTAGCCGATTATCAAACTTGACCTAGATCTTATAACCTAACACATTTTCATGAAGTTTGGTAAAGATCCTAAGACATTTGCCTGAGTTATTGAGCGGAAACAAGAAAAATCCAAATTTTATGATAATTCAAGGGCCATAACTCAGAAGTGTCTGGGTCAAATAGGTGGATTATCGAACTTGACCTAGATGTTATAGCCTAACACATATTCATGAAGTTTGGAGAAGATCTGATGACAATTGCTTGACTTATTGAGCGGAAACTAATCCGGATGGACAAACTGACTGACTGACTGACGGACGGTGCGATTTTAATATGCCCCCAGAACCTATATGTTCTGGGGGCATAGGTTCTGGGGGCATAAAAACACAAGATACAGTGTAACTAGCTGAGAAAACGACTAGCTGTGTAACCAGCTGGTAATACAAGTAGCTGTGTAACTAGCTTGAAAAACACAAGCAGATGTGCAACTAGCTGGGAAAACACAAATAGATGTGTTACTTATTGGGAAACACAAGTTCATATGTAACATGCTTGAAAAACACAAGTACATGTGTATCTAGTTGGGAAAACACAAGTAGCAGTGTATATGGCTGGGCAAACACAAGTAAATGTGTAACTAGCTGGGAAAACACAAGCTATTTGTAGCTAACTTGGAAAACACAAGAAGCAGTGTTAGTAGATTGGAAAATACAAGCAGCTGTGTTACTATATTGCCAAAAAAAAGTAATTGTATATTAAGTAGCTTGGGAAATACAAGAAGCTGTGTAACAAGCTGTGAAAACACACGTGGCTATGTCACTAGCTGGGAAATCACAAGAAGCAATGTTACTAGATTGAAAACACAAGGCGCTGTGTAACTAGATGGGATATCACATGCAGCTGTGTAACATGCTGGAAAAACACATACATGCAAATGAGTAACTAGCTGGGAAAAACAAGTAGCTGTGAAGCTAGATGGGAAAACACAAGCAGATGTTAAACAAGCTTGAAAATCACATGGGGATGTGGGACAAGCTGGGAAAATAAAAGTGGAAGTGTTAAAAGGTGGGACAATACAAGTACCTGTGTAAAAAGCTGGGAAACCAAAAGCAGATGTGCAACTTGATAGGGAAAACAAAAGTAGCTGTGTAAATAACTGCAAAAACTGAACTACATGCTTGTTGCTAGCTGGTAAAAAACAGTATAAATGACCAGTTTGTTGCTAGCTTGTAAAACACAAGTAAATGCATCAATGCCAGATTTTAGTTAGTTGGATAAGCACAAGAAGCTGTGTTACTACCAACTTGTGGCTCATTAAAAAAACTGTATATGCAACTACTTGCTTGTGTCTCAATGAAAACATATGTTTGCATATTTCAATATTGTGGCTTATTTTAGCCTGTGGCTAGCAGAAAAAACACAAGTAATAAAATTGATAGTTGCTTGCTGTTTGCTGGCAAAATTCAAATGATTGTGTATTAATGTGAACTTGCCAGCAAACACTCGGCAATACAATGTTTTGTCAAGAAACTATTACTTACAACCCCTTTCTTTAAACCTGTTCTTCTCAAAATCAAAGTGTAAATGGCTATATGCAGCCACCATAAAATTAAACAGCTCTCAGGCTGTTCAGGTTTAATGCTGTTTGCTGCTCATCAGTATCTTCAGGTCCGAAATGAAGCCTTTAAATCATAAATCTATTAAGAAAGGTCTTTACTTTAATGTGAATTTCTACGGGCCTACAAACAGGTCAAAATGCTAATCTGAGTGACCATGGGATAACCTCACTTTTCATGGTGTATAGGACACTGTTAGGTAGCATGTCCCTGTTCTTCTCCAGTATTCCCCGCACATCGTACGTCACACAGCCTGCATAGTGAACCATGGTGAAGCACAAACCTCCATCACGTGGCGTCTTGTAGTAGCGACCGTGCTTCTTACCTGTAACATATTTATTGATAAATTTTCTTAACTGAATCACACTGAATTGTTTATCTAAAGCAAAATTTAACAAAAACACAGAACTTTGTACATAGCGGAATTGATGTTAAACAAAACACGTCATTTAGGGTTAACCTGAAGAATTTTGATTTGCTGCATTAGTAAAACAATTTTTTTTAAATAAAATTCATTTTAATTATTAAATACTTACCTGTTATCGTATGCTTATACTTTCCAAGGGGAAATAACTCATCCGGAATTTTAACTGGGAATCCGCCACCTCAATACCGTAATACAGGCCAGGTTAAACATAGTGCAATGCAACCTAGCCAAAAATCGGTAACCAACCCTCAATATTCTTTCAATATATATTACAAAAATATTAATCGAATAGCGGGGTGGGAGGTGGGACTTACCGATAACAGGTAAGTATTTAATAATTAAAATGAATTTTATTTAAAAAAATTTGTTTTAATGTCATAAATACTGACCTGTTATCGTATGCTGATTTTGCAGCTGCGGTGGGAAGGTTCGTATATATTTTCCCAACACAGAAGAACCCATAAACAGGGTTATCAGCTAATGATATCAAGTAATCTTCGTTAAAACGGTATTAATTATGACTTCTCGGACAGAGTAATATGTCTATGTCGTAAAGAAGACACTACCGTTAGTGAAACCACAACAAGCCCAAACGTATACAAATTGTATTGTTGGCACTTCAGAAAACGAAGATAAAAAGATGACAAGGTGGTCGGATTCCTCCAGTAAACAGCTTAGAGCACGTCAAAAAGTGGGGTGTGATTAATATATGCCCACAAAACAGACAGAGCTCTTAATTCATGCGGTCAGATCCTAAAAAGGAATGAATCCTTAGATAGGATAAGATTAACTTACCTTAGTCGAGGTCTAACCCCGAGAAATAGAAGCCGCAGACACATCTCCCCCCCCCCTTTTTTGGGGAAATGAAGAGTGTCTTTGAGAACCTCGAATGGACTTCTGACTAACACTGCTGAGATAGAACTTCAAAGCCCTGATTGCCCAAAGAAGTTTATCCTCATCTTCATGACTACCAGTTTAAGAAAACTTGGAAACTTGAAGGTAGAAGCCATATAGAGGACTTGATATTAAGCAAGGAATCCTGGCTGACACAACAAAGTGAAAACGACAATAGATCCAACTGGAATTGGTCGTATTCAACAGAAAAAGCATGAATTTCACTTCTCCGTATGGTAAAAGCCATAATAAGAAGGAAAACCGTCTTAAAATTATATTGGAACTGTTAATAAGCCTGATGAAAAAGGTTCATAGGGAGCTCATTAAGCATCCCAACATGTTACACAAGTCAAAACCGCTTAAGAAGGTAAAGGAATGAAAAACATAGTGTTGACGTTCCATAGTTTGGATCAGTTCCAAAATAGGTAAGACAGCACAGAGTTGCGATGACTTACACAAAACAAGGTATACGAAAGCATAATCTCTATCCTTTGATGAAGAAAAGAACAAATTTCTTATCATCAAGAAAAAGATGAGAAAAACCTCTATGTATCTAGCAGAGTGATTAAGGTAATAACTATGCTCTCAATTACCCAGTAAAAAATGAATTTCCATAGAACCTTTATACAGTTCTGATGGAATTAATTATCCTTGCACAAGTAACAAGGATTGAAACTCTAACAGAAAAACGTTCTTCTGTAGAGATAACTAAAAGTTATTAATGGCCAGACATGAAGTGGCACATGTTTGGATCAGTAAAAATATGTCTCAGTGAGATATGATATTTGACCTGTGAAGAAGTTTCCTGAAAATAATTGTACAGGAGACTTAAAAGGTCGTAGAACCATAATCCCATGGTTCATTAAGTATATTTCATGAAATTATGGCAAAAACTCAGTTATTGCAAAAACTCACCAAGAAGGCAAGATATTCCAGTTTATGTCAATGGACGAATGTATAACAATCGCACACCCTGCTGGATCGATTTCTGTGAACTGCATTGTTGACGTTGTTCAGCATACCTGTATACACTGTGATATACGATCGCATAACGCTAATAACTAGCGTTTGATGATAAACAACATTCTTTGATATACTATGTACACCATGCAACTCGTCTGCAACTTCACTGTCGCGCATGCGCAATTACATTATTGAACCCAACGGAAAAATAATTCGAAAGAAAGATCTGCAGGACAAAACGTCCAACAGGGCGTTGAGACGAACTGGTATGAGAAAGACGATAGAGAAAATTTGTTGTTCTTGCAAAGAACGAATAAGTTCCTGATTTTCAGTTACAAGGAGTGATAATATGATCACCTCCGTGTCTGTAAGTAAACCACGACCGATGTGTGATAGTTGAAACCATCACAAAGGAATCGTGAAAATGTGTTGTAAATGAAAAACAGCTAAAAAGAATTTTCGCTTTTCAAGATGTAGATGTGCAGGTGATATTCGTTAGGATACCACATAATTGAGAAAATCAAGATACGTTGTTCTATGTGATCGTCCATAACCTTATCTGCTCACATCTGTATAAGATGTAAGGAAGGTTGTGGTAGAATAAACTATATTCTTGCCAAGATAATCTTCTAGTCTAGACACCACTGAATAGTGGTAAATAATGACAAAAAGATGGAAATCTGTGTCATTAAATAATCCCGAGATTAATACAATTTTCTTAAAAATAAAGCTGAAACGGACATAAGAAAAGACGTCTCAGCAGAAGGACCGGTGACCGGACCGGTAAATACCGACCGGTGACCGGAACCATTTGTCAAGGATGGGTGGGCAAAGAAACCACGGCAAGCCGAACTTTCCCACTCAAACACACTTGAAAATTGGTAGAATAGGACAGTGTTTAACACTCATAAGTTTATGACCTACATGTATCTACAGAATATAGCCTCTTCTTGAACCAATAACAGGCGCCTTTAAAATCCTGGATAATACAGGTCGCGAAGTCATCGATTTGCGAAGTACGGAAATATGATTGATAGTGGTACCTCCGGAATCGGAGGTGTGATGGCAGAAAAAGGTGAAAACCCTAGGGGTAACCTTAAGCGGGTCCACGCTTGCCGGTAGAATGCATGGAAGTCTTAAATTCTGACTTGATTAATCCATTTACTTCAAGACTTCTAACCGGGACGAATTCCGAAAGGAATACGACCAGTTATAGGAAGACGGCCTGTTATGGCCAGAAGTGTAATAGAAGAATAACTTTAAGATGAGGTCCCTCCAGATCCTAGGATCTAAGATCTGAGTTCAATAGGTCCTAAGCCATCTACAAGACTGTAGCCGCTATGCGGTCAATCTGATAGGCAATCCTATGTATCAGAACTCTTGTTGATTCCAGTAGCTTGAAAATATGCACTGTCGTAGGAGCAATAGAAAAGCAGAAGTCGATACAAATGTCGTCTTGCTAATCCTGCTAGCGTCATTAATGTGTCCCAACTGTTCCGTGACACTGACTGCAAAGTCTGTAGCCGACAGGTAAAGGCGGTTAAAACAATTCATCCTTCGGGTCTCGAACATAAATTAATAGAGGTCAAATAGTAATGTTCGACCTCAATGCTAGTCTCCGAGCCCACTTCAGCCGATCTATCTGCAAGACCAGTAGTCTGCATGTAGCCGGTTGAGATAGAAGTACAAATAACAGATATAGCATGATTTGGTAACCGTCGCCAGTAGAACATCAGTATTGAAAAACACAAAAAGTCATGTAGATTGTTGAATCCATAAAATATAGTATTCAATACAATCATATCCAGGGGTATACAACTATGTAATGTAGACGATACCCATGATACTAAAAATTGACCGATGAAAACACAGTGGAATACCGGTAATTGGTAAGTGGTGACCGAACCGGACCGGTCAATGACCGGTAACTGTAGCCCGGTGAACGGACCAGTCATAATATGACCGGTGACGTTACCAGTTAAAGACCGAAAAATGGTGGAATCCATATGGTCTGTTATCAATGTCAAGCACTGCTCGGAAAAGAAGATCATGCCAAAAAATCCAATCCGATGGCGATGAGACATCACTTATTCTGACCGGTGATCAGTGATCGGTGATATGACCGATGAATGGTGACCGATGTCCGGTGATCGGGACCGGTATAATATAACTGCATCAGAATGGAAATATCTGGTGCAGAAGAATGACCATCCACAAAGTCATCTGATAATGTTAACCGGAAAACAACGGTAGATTATCAGTATTAATAGGCATAAGTGTCCTTGTAGTCGTAGTGGAGAAAAGAACAGCTTATCCCGAAGCCTGAATGTTAAACGAACTAGTGTTCGTATACAACTACGGCTCGGTGACTGCAACATGTGTGGATGCCATAAGAAGAACCATCACACGTGGAATGGAGACATGATATTCCTAAAGGAATAAAATGGAGAACGTCGATATGACCAGTAGGTTCATTAACGCCTACGTGAGAAGTGGCGACATCCATATAACTTCGATGCCGAAATATTGTTCGGCTACGCTGGAAATATTGTCTATTACAATATTGTCTCCGTGAGCATTGACATGATCGCTTACGAGCGTATCAACGCCGAGAACTGCTCAATGAAGGAGAGGTATGTTCGATAACTATCCAGTGGTGCTCAATGCAGTCCGCTGATGTCTACGTGAAGGTTGACGACGTCCTCGTTTCCTGCGATGTCGAGATCTGGATCGGCCGAGATGTGGATCGGCTGCGATGAGACCGAGATCTTCTAGAATAACGTCTCCGTGAGTGACGACGTGATCGCTTACGAGAGCCACGACGATGAGAACTGCTCGACGAAGAAGAGCATGTCCGACGTCTAATCCTTGATGAAGACGATGTATTCAACGAAGATTAGGAAAATAATTCAATGAAGAAGACCGAGTTCTTCTTCTTGACCGGTGACTGGTGTTATCGGTGGCAGGCCTAACTGATGACTGTTGACCGGTGACCGGAGCGGTGATCAATGACCGGACCGGTGACCGGACCGGACTGTTGACATGACCGGACCGGTGACATGACCGGTGACCGGACCGGACCGGTGACATGACCGGTGACCGGACCGGTGACATGACTGGTGACCGGACCGGACCGGACCGGTGACCGGACCGGTGATCAATGACCGGACCGGTGACCGGACCGGTGACATGACTGGTGACCGGACCGGTGACATGACCGGTGACCGGACCGGTGATCAATGACCGGACCGGTGACTGGACTGGACCGGTGACCGGACCGGTGACATGACCGGTGACCGGACCGGTGATCAATGACCGGACCGGACCGGACCGGTGACATGACCGGTGACCGGACCGGCCGGTCAGACGTCGATCAATGGTCCGTGATCAACGTCCCCGGTGACGTACCGGTCATATCATGACCAGTGTTGTCACCGGATAATGACCGTATGGCGGATGCCAAATGGTCCGGCATTGGTCGATGTCCTTGACCAATTCCATCGGGCAAAGACCGGCTGACGGGTGTCGCCATATGGTCTGATGTTGACCGACTGTCTAAGAGACTTAGCATAGTACGGTCGCGATCGTGCCCGATACCCGGTGACTGATACTGCAACTATCATCCATGATCTGCGAAGTCATCGGGTATTTATCCACTCTTGTTTCTGCGACCATCATGTAGTCGAATATATGAAAAACAAGAGCAAAGCATATTCAACCATAAACTGGTCACAGACCAGATTATCATACGGCACATAAAATCATTATTTGACCATAATGAAAATTATAATAATACTACCGTAGATCATAAATTAAACAAAAGTTTAATTCAAAACAGATGAAAAATAAAATGACGATCAATTAGATTGTCATACGGAACGTTAAAATCATTATTGCACACAATGGCAAATGATAAACTATCTGTCAATAGAAGAACACGCTTTGCACGATCTCGTAACACATTAGAAGAACATGCTTTGCACGTTCTAGCAATGTATTAGAAGAGCATGTTTTGCACGTGGTCGTTCGCGCCTGAAAACACCCAGCATGGTAGAAATAAACCATTGTTCGATAAAAACAAGCATGGCTTACCTTTTACAAATGAAACAAAATCCATTAAATCCACACAAATTAATCCGAATGAGAAATAAAAAGATAAATAACACAATTTATCTATTCAAAACCCCAATCAACCAAGTGAAAAACAATATTTTAATTCAGAGCCGTAAAAGACACGTATACACCTGGTTGATCCGGAAAGAATATTGAGGGTTGGTTACCGATTTTTGGCTAGGTTGCATTGCACTATGTTTAACCTGGCCTGTATTACGGTATTGAGGTGGCGGATTCCCAGTTAAAATTCCGGATGAGTTATTTCCCCTTGGAAATTTTAAGCATACGATAACAGGTCAGTATTTATGACATTAAAAAGTAGGTCAATCTCAAGGTCACCATGTGTTCAGGAGACATGGGTATGTTGATAGTGTTCCAAGACATCAGCAATTCAAGTATAAAAGCTTTGCAGGGAGCAGAATTGATGTTATATGAAATGTGTCATTTTTTGTCAACCTTGTATGAATGGACAAATGAACGCATAACCATCAAATGGACAGAAAAATTGCCTTATGCTTCTGAATATGCTGGGGGCATACATGAGATATCATTAGAAATAATGTTAATAGGAAGTTTCATGATGATAACAAAAAAATTTGACTTCTACAGCGTTCACAAGGTTCAACAACAGCCCTACAAGGAAACTGCCCTACGCTGGTGGCCATGTTTTCAACGGATCAGAACCATTTTCAAACACTGTGGCTTCTAAACAGTTCACAAGGTTTCATTACAGTTATTTAAGAAAATCCTATGGCGGTCATACTTTTTGTACTTTAACTATTCTCAAATACATTTAAGATAAATAAAAACAAATGTTTTGAGCTTGTTTTAGTTGATATTACCCGTGTAATGAAAAATGGCTTCAGCACAGCCGTGCCTGCCCATCTGCACAGTTTCGTTAAGAGCTACTCAGTCTGATAATGAGACCATGAAACCTTTTTTATCCCATTTTCAATGCGACATTGACGGTATAACACCTTATGGAATATACTAGCCTGTATTCAACCTTGTGGGATATACAGTACCTGTCGTGTGCACGGACTACTTTTTACTTTACCACTGAATGATTTTTCATAAGAAATAAAGTCGAGAAAACTTTTGCTTCAAAATTATACAACTTTCAACCTTTAAATCTGGTCATATGACATAGTTTTTCGCCATCCGTATAATGAATCAGCTGATTGATGGCGTCATAAAATGACATACTTATTGCATCATTTTCCCCCCCAAAAATTGAAAATTTATTTTAAACGCAACTTATTTTACATGTACATGTACTGGATATCGACATATTTGAATTGTCAATTTATCACATTTTCCTTATTTCGTGCAATGTGCATTGTTTATAATCCATGCATATACTTTTGACATTTAAGAATGTACAAATATCACACCATTCATAAATAATCTGCAATATTTGCTTTCCGATTTAATTAACCTTAGGCATAGAGCTGTGTAAAGTATAAGATGGTAAAAATAGCACCACACTGGAATTCGGAACGTCCCATTTGTACACGGGTATTATCCACTCATTTATCTGTTGTGTAATGGAATGTTTTCCATTCTTTGTGTATTTATATATTAAATTATTTTTTTGTACAATAAGGGCATTTACCATAGACAAATAAAACATTGTGCAAGTTTAAACATAATTATGTTTGTATGCAGAAATCTGCAAATGCAACCGAGTTTACCAACGGCTATAATTTGATAAACTGCTCCGATTCATTTTAACAGCAGTAATGTAGAGTACATGATGTAGCGTGTGACAAAAAGAAAGTTTATTGAGTTCATAAATGAATATAGTGATAGGATGGCATAAGGGTCTTTATTTAACTATGCTAAAATAATTATTAAAGACCCTAGATGCAAAATCCTCAATTATTGGGTTAAATGGATTATTAGATGGATTTTAAAGGATATATAAAGGTAAGATACTAGTTCAAATGTGTTTTTTTTTTTTTTGTACTTTTGTCGTTCCCTGTTCTCGGGGAAATGATTTTAACATGGGCGCCATTGATGCATCTGATCACACACGGCATAACCATAATATTATATAAAAAACACGTTCTGCGCGTCCTTAAATTCGTCGTCCGAAGTCGGAAAATGTATTGCCCTGTATATTAAGTCAAATAAAGTGTCAGTCGCTGCAATTCTCTGTTTACTCGTCGAAATTGTCAAGGTCGTCGATGGTGTACATGTATGTTGACATCAACATGATTTTGTCAGGAGCAATTAATCGCTGCCATATTGGATTTTGATCATTTTCTTTCGAAAATAAAATGAATTATAGTAAAGTAAAATCTTCTTTTGGTGGTCGTGATGTGTTACATTTCGCATACTGAGTAAAATTGAATCGAGGCATATGGTAATATTTTTACTTGTTTTACAGTTTGTGTGTGAATTTTGTAAAGACAATTTGCGTACCAGAACAAATACATGTATATCACTACGCACGGTTAAATTCGTTAGATTTTAAGCGCTTTTAAGACTGAATTAAAATTATTGTTAAGGTTATAAGATCTATTAATGTTAAATGTCACATTGTAAAAAAAATCAAATAGAATACTAGGATTAGCGTTGAATACAGAGAAGTTTATGTTGCTCGGCTCGAACACCGAAAGCGCTCGCCAAGGCTCGCGCTTCCGGCGTTCTTAGCCTCGCAACATAAACTTCTCTGTATTCAACGCTAACCTAGTATTCTCTATATAGTGGACAGCTTAGCTTCTGAACAGATTGTGATGACATAAGACCCATTTTCTAATGACAAGGCTCATATACACTTGATTGCTTACCAACGTTGCTATGGAGCTTGCTGGCCAGCGACTTATCAGTGGCCTTCGGGAATGAAGACTCCTCATCCAGTATGGCAAGCAGGCCCGTAGGCCTCTGAAACAACAACAACATAAATTATGGGAGTGGTGTTTTGTGGGTTTTTTTTGCATTTGGACAAGTGGGTACTATTGAGATTACACTTATGATTTGTCTAACCCTTTACCACTTAGTTACGCATTTTCATGCATTTGTAGTCCCTTTGAAAGTTTAGAAAACTTATTTTATGAACTTTCTTACTAGATTCAAGTTTTAAAGGCTTCATTTTCAACCCTTAGATACTGATGAGCAGCAAACAGCATAAAACCTGAACAGACTGCGAGTTACTCGCAGTCCTTTGGTTTTATGCTGTTTGAAAAAGCCATTTTTACATTGCTTCTGAGTGGGGGAAAGGGCTAAGCCAGGGCCTGTATTCACCAACCTATTCTCAGACTTAAGATTACAGAATGGTCTTACACTTAATATAAATATCTCAAGAGTTTGCATACCTACAGGCTAAAAATGGTGCTTAAATCATTAATATGTTGTTCTTAACCAAGAATTATAAAATAAAAAGTGTTAACTGCCACGCTGGACTTGACTTTCAAGTAATTACAGCATTTTTAAGTTTTAAGAATATTCTTTGTTTTAGACTTAAGTCTATGAATCGGTTTGCGAATACCGGCCCTGGTGCTGAGTAACTTACATATCACTCAGAAACATAAATGTGTATAAACGTGTTTTGATTGATTTGAAGCACGTCTAAATATCTTTTCTTAAGCCTGGACGATGGTTTCTGGTTAATTTTTTTGTAAAGTCATACAAGTGCTCGAAAGAATAATCAACAGCCCCAAAGTCTCACCTCAAGAAATACGTCCAGAATCTCCTGGTTGCTGACGTAGTTGATATCGACCAATGGGACACCTTCTAACAGGCAGTCTTGCTGTTCACTGTTGAAGATGTTCTCATTGGCGTACAGCTGTATCTGCTCATTGGCCACATTGATACACATCTGAAATCAAAGCTGAAAAAGTCTGAGCAGAAAAAGTCTGAGCTGGAGCTATTTTGACTGCATAGGGAATAAGACCTGTTTTCACAGCTTATATTAGAATGCTATGCTTCTTTGTAACTGGCTTTAGGACTAACATAAACACATAATGAGGACAGTATCCCCTTTGGGATTTCAATAGAATGTAATTTATAATAAAACACAGTAGACAAATTACGATAAACATGAACATACCTGCTCAAAACTGTTGACAGGAAAGTTTTCAAAACCAAATATGTCCAATATCCCTATCTGTAGGTCCATTCTAAAAGAAACGAAAACATAAATTAATGTATTTACATTACATTAATTTACACTTGAGAATTATTCATTTTGAATTGTTTCCCAAATTTTTGGCAATCAATTACAACAATGATTCAAAACAGCCCACACGTGCCATGCATACTAGTTCATTCTCTAAGCAAATTAAATTAACCTTGTCCTGGAAAAACTAGCCTTAACGCATGTGTGCAAAGTGTTGGCCTAGATTTTCTTTTGCAGTCTGCACAAGCTAGACTGGGATGACACTATCAGCCTAAACTGGTCATTTGCTAAGAAGAGACTTCCTTTAACTCTTTCACCGCTGGAACCGAATTTTGAAGGACTTTGCAAACAGTTTGGATCCAGATGAGACGTCACAGAACGTGGCGTCTCATCAGGATCCAAACTGTTTGCTATTCTGATAGTATTCTTTGAAAAAAATCGAAGAAATTGCTAATTTTAGAAATTCTGCAGATGAAATTTTAGCAGATGACAAATTTCCCAGCATGCAATGGGTTAAACAAAAAATACCATAAAAGAAGAATGCACAGGCTAATCTGGGATGACACTTTGCGCACATGCATTAAGCCCCATTTTCAAAGAGGATAAATTAAATTGTTGAAACATCACTGTACAAATGGTATCAAGCATGCAACAAAACAAAAAAAAAACAAATGCAAGGATCACTCATGCAAATGACACAAAATCTGGCCAACTATACAATCCATGTACTTTTAAGGCAACATCTTCAAACCAATGCACCTATTCTAACCAATATAACCAGGTTCCCATTTTTATTTAAAAAAATTAAGTCAGTGAATTCTTCAAAGTAAAACTGATATCAATGCTTCCAAAAACGTTTTATTGATTATTTTATACTTTTTGCAGATAACATAAAACAGAAACATTAAAAAGCTGCAGTTCAGGATTATGATATTTGAAGCATTTTAACTGGTATGAATGCAATATATTATAATTAAAAAAACAAAAAAATCTGCATGCTGTTTCCTCACAGAAGCATCACCAACATCTGTCATACAAAACTATTTGATAAAAATTTACCAGAATCTTTTTACTTCACTTTTTGTTCTGTTCAAAACGATTCATAAAAACAATTTCTTTCTTTTTTTATACTTATGTACTAATTTTATTGTCAAAATTGATTTCTAAATAAAGTCAGCAATTCTAGCAGCAGCATATTTAATTATATTTATTTATGGCTCAAGCAAAATATTATATTTATATATATATATATATATATATATATATATATATATATATATATATATATATATATATATATATATATATATATATATATATATATATATATATATGTTATTTTGAGGATTTGCTATGAAACAGGTTCCCAACTTTTAATTAAATTTTGGGTCAAATTTATTGAAACTCGTGCACTTTTCCCCCCACAAAAAGAAACTTATCCCTTAAAATGTCAATCACATATCAGTTACATTGTGCAAAAATTATCTTCAAATTTGGTTTTTAAACTCCGAACCTTGCAGTTTTAAATACAATTTTTGAAGTTATTTCTATATAAGTCTATATAATATAAATCATGTTACCCTGGAACATGACCAGTTTTAAAAAGCCCTGGGGCATGATTTGATTATGACATACTAATTTTCCCATTGAAAGCTATGCCCCCCTCTCAAAGCCGTATTAGAATCGCTACAGTGGTAGCCTACCCCTGGTCTCCAGGCTGTATGAGCTGGTTGATGCCATTGACTATCCAGCTGAACAAGCGGGCATACAGTGTCTTGGCCAAGGCGTCCCTGCAGTCCACCGCTCGCTCCACTGTGCGCTCCTTCTTGATCTGCTCACCTGACCACCATACAACATGCGATATGACTATGACATGCAGATGTCGGGCTCAAATGAGCCTCATTATAGGAAACAAGGGATGTTTGTAAAACATGCATGCCCCCCATATGGGCTCTCCGTTGTAGTGACAGCCATTGTGTGAATATGTTTTTTGTCACTGTGACCTTGACCTTTGATCTAGTGACCTGAAAATCAATAGGGGTCATCTGCCAGTCATGATCAATGTACTTATGAAGTTTCATGATCCTAGCCATAAGCGTTCTTGAGTTATCATCCAGACACCATTTTACTATTTCGGGTCACCGTGACCTTGACCTTTGACCTAGTGACCTGAAAATCAATAGGGGTCATCTGCGAGTCATGATCAATCTACCTATCAAGTTTCATGATCCTAGGAATAAGCATTCTTCAGTTATCATCCGGAAACCATTTTACTATTTCTGGTCATCGTGACCTTGACCTTTGACCTAGTGACCTGACAATCAATAGGAGTCATCTGCGAGTCATGATCAATCTACCTATCAAGTTTCATGATCCTAGGCCCAAGCGTTCTTGAGTTATCATCCGGAAACCATTTTACTCTTTCGGGTCACCGTGACCTTGACCTTTGACCTAGTGACCTCAAAATCAATAGGGGTCATCTGCAAGTCATGATCAATGTACCTATGAGGTTTCATGATCCTAGGCCCAAGCGTTCTTGAGTTATCGTCTGACAACCACCTGGTGGACGGACCGACAGACCAACCGACAGACCGACATGAGCAAAGCAATATACCCCCTCTTCTTCGAAGGGGGGCATAAAAAGGGCTTAATGTTTGTGCATTAAGAGTCGTCATAGATTAGCCGTTGCAGTTCACAAGGCAAATCAGGAGCGACACTTTCGGCCTTCACTGGATGGATTTTCGCTAAGAAGAGACTTCCTTTAAACAAAAATACCATAAAAGAGCTAATTGTCGTCCATGACTGCACAGGCTATTCTTTGATGACACATTACTCACATGCATTAAGCCCAGTTTTCCCAGAATGAGGTTCATATTGTCACTATTATCCAAGAATACATGCTTATACGTTTGTAATTGCATGTTCTTGGTTATTATTCTCATACATAACATCATTCATTAAGTTACAGTTACAACAAATTGTGTAAATTCTTGTCAATTAAAATTTGGCGAAGTAAACCCTGCAAAAAAAGGCATGTCCATCTAAAGCAATAACCCTTAACAAAAAATTGCTTAAATTACCGAAAATATTATATACATTTGATGAATTATGAATAAGAGCCAGTCAAGAATAGCATGCAACTACATAAATAAATGCACATACAACTAATGCAACTACATACATATGTAAATAAAACTATATTCATATTTACATACCACCCATGCAGCAACATAATTCCTACATTCCACCAATAGCAATATATGTATCACCAATTCAACTACAAACATATGTACATACCATCAATAACAATAAACTAGGGATGGAAAAACTGATTGAATATTCGAATATTCTATTTAATGATTGATCTTTAAAACAACAGACTTTCCCAATGTAGAAAGTAGATTTCCTTAACTTAAAGACAGTTTTCTACAAAACACTAGCCAAATACACTCATTTCAATGGTCCATTTTGTATAACATGGGTGCCAGTAATACACAGTTATTCCTGACAGTAATTAACTATTATTGCTATTATTTGTAATTTTAACCTTTGCCTTTGACTTTAAAAAAACTGTAACAAAACAACATGATTTACTCATTTAGTCAATATGGTAGAGGTGTAATTATATTTAATTACAACAAAAATAATTTGTTAAAAGAATATACACATTAGTTCATAGTTCAAATATTCCAATATTCCTTTCAATGAAAATGTAAATATAACTGAATACCAATTTTGGTATTTGATGCAATGCCTACAATAAACAATGGTAATTTTGGGTGCACAAAACTAAAACTGACATTTTGGAACATTAAATATGGAGTTGGATAGAAATATTTTAACAGAAATACACAAATACAAACAAGAGCAATAATAGCCATAATTGGAAACTTGTAAATAAACTATATTCCATGCATATCAACACATATACCGGTACAGGTAGCAAATGAATCTGTTTTCAAGGTCACTATCAGTGTTCACAATTATACTTTTACACCTTCAATTATTTACACAATTGCCAGAAATAAAATGATTTTTTTATAAACACACTAGCAATTGGAGATAATTTCTTTCTTTTTGTTAAGGTATTTCTCTCATTAAAGCAGGAAACAACCCCACAGCACTCATGGAATACATTCAATTAAACATGCTTGATGCCAATAATAAACATTTTAAATACCAAGGCCAATGCTATTAATGTGAATGCCTAGCAACATTTCCAACATGATTGTAAGCCAATTCACATTTTAATTAGACTTGTTGACAAGAGTATTAAAATATTATGTTTTCCTGTCATCTCATTACAACTCAACACCAAGATAATTATTTGAACAAGCAAAAATCTAAATACGGAATACTAAAGGTATCACTGGCATAAAAATAACACAAATAGCAAAGAGCTAATGTTTGATGACAACGGTTTGAAGATTATCCTTGAAGGCAAAACAACAACATAAAGCAAAACCGTTTGCATTAGATTGTTGACAACAACTAACCAGTAGACAAAAAAGATTTCTCTGCAATTCTGTCAACCTACAGTTGTTTTTCCAGGGAAGAACTAAAGCTTGTCATACAAGTGACAAGAATATTCCCCTATGCAACATGACGTATTATGTAAGAAGTTGATAAAAAAAACAATTGCTGTCATCCCTAGGACATAGACAGTTTTGACCACAGACGCATGGTTTAACATAAAGGACATTTACTCAATTTTATATACAAAATACAAACATGGTTTGAGAGAAAAAGATATTAAGGAGAAAAAGATTTGTACATTATTTTGATATATGAGTCTAAATCAATCATGTGACACCTAGGGTGCAGCCAATTTTGACCCTATAGTGGCAAGATTTGAAAAAAAAAACTTACTTGTAGAGGACCACAATACTATGTTGTAATCCAAATACTTAACCTATCACAAGAACTTGTAGTTTCAGAGGAAAAATTGTTTTAAGTTTTGGTGTGCAAAAGTGTATATTAACCTTGTGAACTCACAGGGCGTGTCCAGTTTTTACCCTAGGGGCATCATTTGAGAAAAGTTTACAGAAGACAAACATACAATATTACATACTGTTTCAAAATATTTCAATTGTGGACCATGTGGTTCCACCGAAAATAGTCTGCTTTTAGTGTTAACAAGAGGGCCAAGATGGCCCTAGTTTGCTCACCTTTTTTTACAAGGCCTTGTTCATTGCTTAGTTGAAAATTCAGTATTCTAGAGCATATTAGGTTGGTTCTCTTCTGTTTACTTTTGCAGTGTGAGCTTATGATTAATTCTGATTGAGTACTGTCCATTTGCATGGGTTTTTTGCAATGCAAACATTTGCAAGTAATGCTAATTCTACTTATGTTTACAAGGTTTTTGAAAGATTTTGACCTCGTGACCAAGATGTTGACCCCACATGACCCAATGTCAAACTTTGCCTAGATATCATCAAGGAAAGCATCCTGGTCAAGTACCATCATTATTGAACCAAAACTATGGCCTCTAGTGTGCTTACAAGGTTTTTGTAAGATTAGACCCCATGACCTAAATTTTGTCCCCACATTACCAAACGTTAAAACTTGACCTAGATATTGTCCAGACAAACATCCTGGTCATGTTTCATCATTATTGAACCAAAACTCTGGCGTATGGCGTGTTGAACCCTCATGACCAAACATCAAACTTTGCATACAAAAATAAATAATATGACCAAGATTCATAAAATCTCAAACAAAATTGTGACCTCTAGAGTGTTTACAAGGATTTTGTATAATATCATGAAAATTTTGACAATCTAAGGGCAATAATTCTGGCATTTATTATGCGATTTTGCTCATTATCAAACTTCACTGAGATCTTGTTGTCATATAGCTTCTCAGCAACTTTGATAAAGCATGCTTGAGAAATGTGAATGCTACAGAGTTTACAAACCAAATGTGGACGGACGGACAATGGACAAAGACAGATCCTAAAACCTCACCTGAGCAATCAGGTGAGCTAAAAAGTGTGTTTTTTTCACCGATCGGAGCCATTTTCCAACTTTACCAGATATAAATCAAACCATGGTCTTGACTAAGTTTCACAATGATTAGGCAAAAAATGTGACTTTTCTCTATAGTCATATAAGAAAAACTGCCCCAACCCCCCTGGCGGCCATGTTTTTAGACCGATCGAGACCATTGTCTAACTCATCTGAGATATAAATAAAACCAATGTTTTCACCAAGTTTCATGATGATTGGGCAAAAAATGTGACTTCTAAAGTGTTCACAAGCTTTTTTTACTATATAAATATAAGGAAAATGCCCCCACCCCCTGTCAGCCATGTTTTTCAACGGACCGGAACCATTTTCGAACTCAACTTTTGTATCTAGAAAACAAATGTTCTGACCAAATTTCATGAAAATTGGGCTTAAAATGTGACCTCTTGAGTGTTCACATGTTTTCACAATAAACATATAGAAAAAACTGCCCACTGGCGGCCATGTTTTTTCACCGATCTGGACCATTTTCGTATTTGTCCAAGATATCAATAAAACCAATGTTTTGACCAAGTTTCATGATGATTGGGCAAAATGTGTGACTTCTTGAGTGTTCACAAACTTTCTCTTCAGCCAAATAAGGAAAACTGCCCCGCCCACTGGTGGCCATGTTTTCCAACTGACTGAAACCACTTTTGAACTCAACCAACATATCATTAAGACAAACATTTTGACAAAGTAACATGAAATGTGACTTCTACAGTGTTTACAAGGTTTTTCTTTTTTTTACCTCATGACCTAGTTTTTGACCCAGCATGACCCAGTTTCAAACTCGATTGAGGTATTATTAGGACAAATCTTCTGACCAAGTTTCATGAAGATCGGACAGGAAATGTGGCCTCTAGAGTGTTTACAAGGTTTCTCTATAGCCAAATAAGGAAAACCGCCCCGCCCACTGGCAGCCATGTTTTTCAACAAACCGGAACCACTTTTGAACTCCACCAACAGATCATTAAGACAAACATTTTGACAAGAAAACATGAAGATTGGGCATGAAATGTCACTTCTACAGTGTTTACAAGATTTTCTTTTCTTTTTTTACCTAGTGACCTAGTTTTTTACCCAGCATAACCTAGTTTCTAACTCGATCGAGGTATTATTAGGACAAATCTTCTGACCAAGTTTCATGAAGATCGAACAAGAAACGTGGCCTCAAGAGTGTTTACAAGGTTTCTCTATAGCCAAATAAGGAAAACCGCCCCGCCCACTGGCGGCCATGTTTTTCAACGGACCGGAACCACTTTTGAACTCAACCAACATATCATTAAGAGAGACATTTTGACAAAGTAACATGAAAATTGGGCATGAAATGTGACTTCTACAGTGTTTACAAGGTTTTTCTTTTTTTTGACCTAGTGACCTAGTTTTTTATCCTGCATGACCCAGTTTCGAACTCAACTGAGATATCATTGGGACAGAGCGTCTGACCAAGTTTCATTATCATCGGACAAGAAATGTGCCCTGTAGAGTGTTTACAAACAAATGTGGACGACGGACGGACTCAGGTGAGCTAATAAAGATGTTATAAAAGGTCTAAGTAGAAAAAGGGGCATTACTTTTATACTAAGGAAAGATAAAAACTTCACATGCTAAACTGTATATCATAAGGAACAACCCATACCAGTTTGCATATTGTGAACTGAAAAGTTTAGATGAATGCCTGCAGACAAGTTTGTGTCTATGGACAGATTAACAGACAGGCATAGGTCAAAGGTGAATCTAGCATATCTCCCGTTATTTAGCATCAGGGGTAAATAATAAGGTAATTGTATTATGCAACCATGAGCTATTAAGAGCTTAAATATATAACCGAAATTGGTAATTTTATCCTTGAGTGACATTCCCCATTTTGCTCATTGTAAAGATTTTGAAAGTCAGCTTTGGTCAAGAAACAAACAAAAAGTTTGTCATCAGATCATTGACACTAGTTGTTACCCGGATCTTAATGATTTGGGGAAAACGAAATGTTATTCATGTACAAACAAGACTGTTTCATTTTAAGTAACAATGGAATTTTTGTTCAAAGAATTATTGTTAATATAGTATGTGTATTTAAAACATTTATACAGGCTAAGTTGAGTCTGAACTGCCATATCAGTTTTTTTATCCAACATCTTGCAAATTTTGAAATAAGTCAATTTATAACAGCTTCTGATATTTCACGAGTCAATAAGCCTCACTCTGCAAAAACAGGGCTTAATGATCATTGACTATTGCAAAGCAGTATAAGTCCCCTTCACCGGTAGGGGACTAATAAGCATAAGGTGTCATCCCAAATAAGTCCGCACAGTCCAATCTGGGATGACACTTTTCGCTTAAACTGAATTTTTCCCTAAAAAGAGACTTCCTTAAAACTAACAAGAAACCGTCGGAGACGGGTGATGCTCCCCAAAGATTTTTTTTGTCACAATATTGCACTATATATTCAGATAAAAGGAAACGTCTTGAGATGCATAACTTTGGACAAAATAAAAGGATGGATGGTTTTGCAACTTGAAAATTTCAAAGGGCCAAAACTCTCTAAATAAATCATCTAACCAGAACCCACAATTAACATGCGCATCTCCTCAAGGTAGTTAAGCTTTCCATAAAGTTTCATTTAATTTCCGTAATAAGTTGCTGAGAAATAGCTCAGACAAGAATTGCACTATATGTACAATGGAAAATTTCAAAGGGCTATAACTCTGTGAAAAATCATCCGACGAGAACCGGCTAATAATATGCACATCTCCTCTTGGTAGTGAAGCTTCCCATAAAGTTTCATTGAATTCCAGTCATTAGTTGCTGAGAAATAGCCCGGATAAGAATTGCACCATATGTACAATGGAAAATTTCAAAGGGCCATAACTCTGTGAAAAATCATCCGACGAGAACCGGCTGATAATATGCACATTTCCGCTTGGTAGTGAAGCTTCCCATAAAGTTTCATTGAATTCCAGTCATTAGTTGCTGAGAAATAGCCCAGACGATAATTGCACTATATGTACAGTTAATGGAAAATTTCAAAGGGCCATAACTCTGTGAAAAATCAACTGACCAGAACCCGCTGATAATATGCACATCTCTTCTTGGTAGTGAAGCTTCCCATAAAGTTTCATTGAATTCCAGTCATTTGTTGCTGAGAAATAGCCCGGACAAGAATTGCACTATATGTACAATTATTGGAAAATTATAAAGGGCCATAACTCTGTGAAAAATCATCCGACCAGAACCGGCTGATATTATGCACATCTCCTCTTGGTAGTGAAGCTTCCCATAACGTTCCATTGAATTCTGGTCATAAGTTTCTGAGAAATAGCCCGGACAACAATTGTGCACACGGACGGACACATGGACGCACGGAAACACGGACGGACAGACGAAGCAGCAACTATATGCTCCCCCCAAAATAAATTTTGGGGGAGCATAAAAATACAAAAAGGAAAAGTGTCATATTTGTCTGCATAGGCTTATCTGGAATGACACTTAATGCACATGCATTAAGCCCCGTTTTCCCAGAAAGAGCCTCCATTTATGCCAACCTGTGGAGCTGTTTTGTGTCCTTCCAGTAAGTGTTATAACTATGGATATTCAACGGGATAACTATAACAACTCAATGAGCTTATTTTGTGTACCTCTGGTCATGGTGTAGTCGGCCACCAGCGCCGACCCCAGCTCCTTGCCAGACACCTCCAGCATGTCAGCCACACACTGCAGCTGATCTGCAAACAACAGTATGTGTAATTTAACAGGCTAGATATATAAGCCTCCCTGTGGAAAAACAGGGCCAAATTCATGTGAAAAAGTATTGTCTCAGATGACCCTGTGCAGTCTGTACAGGATTATCATGGAAGACACTTTCTACATAGACAATATTTTTGGTTAGAAGATACCTAAATTTGAAAGGAAAATTGCGTAAGAGCTGGAAGATTTGTTGGTGATTTGCCTGTAACTTAACGTTTTGTGGATTTTTGTGGGTCCACTCAATTACCCAAACCAATAACAAAGATCATTTATATCCGAAGTTCAATATAGACATATAAAAAATCAATAAATTTAAGATCCAATGTCAACAACATTGAATAAGCCTTTTTCTGGCAAAACTGGGTTTAATGCACAAAGTGTCATCCCAGATAAGCCTTTGCATTATAAGTCTAATATAAGACATATAAAAAACCAACACATTTAAGATCTAACAAATAGTCGTGATCCTTATAATGAAAATTAATGCAAACAACATTTTATAATAAGCCTTTTTCTAGGAAAACTGGGTTTAATGCATGTGCATTAAGTGACAATTCAGATTAGCCTGTGCAGTCCACTTTCCGCCCAGACTGGATTTTAATTTCAAAGAGAATTCTTTCAAATGAAATTTTTTGTGAAAGCGGAAAGTGTCTTCCCAACATGCATTTAGCCAGTATTCCCAGAGGGGCTCTATGATATCAACCATCATATACCTGGATTGCTGATGACTGCTGCATCGTTATTGCCGACCCCTTTGAAGGAGATCTCCCCAAGGTGTAAAACAATGGAGAGAATCTGAAGCATGCTTGTGATGTCCTGCAAGAGGCATGGCAACAGAGGATGCATAGGGATGCACATGTGAATACAGTGGATAAATGAGTACAGACACTTGCCATATTACTAAGGAAGAAACAGATCTGATATCATGAACAATTAAACAATTTGAGCTCAACTCAGAAGATGAAACTTGCACTTTCCAATCAGATGAGTAATTAAAATTTGTGTTGGCTCATGAACAATCTCAAATCTCAGCTATCAAAACATGCACAAATTACCATGCAAACTCAGGGTCGAGTCAGACTTGAAACTAAAAAACTTCTGTGTACACCAAATTGAGTATGATGGTCAAACTCCTCTCAAAAATTGATGAAAAATTATATTTTCTATGAGTCTATGAATATTTACTTAAGCATGTTCCTGATACAATGCCATTGGATTAAGCAAAGGAGCAACACAGGGGTAATACCACATGCGCTGACACAGGTATAAGTGGTTGCCCATTTTCTGGGGTGAGTCCCGGGCCAGTCAATCAAAAGTCGGTAGCCCGGCAACATGTCTTATTGGGTAATACCACATGGGCTGAGTCTTATTGGGTAATACCACATGGGCAGAGTCTTATTTGGTAATACCACAAGGGCAGAGTCTTATTGGGTAATACCACAAGGGCAGAGTCTTATTGGGTAATACCACATGGGCAGAGTCTTATTTGGTAATACCACATGGGCAGAGTCTTATTTGGTAATACCACAAGGGCAGAGTCTTATTGGGTAATACCACAACGGCAGAGTCTTATTGGGTAATACCACAACGGCAGAGTCTTATTGGGTAATACCACAACGGCAGAGTCTTATTGGGTAATACCACAAGGGCAGAGACAGAATTAAGTGGTTGCCCATTTTTCAGTTTTGAGTCCGGGGCAAACAAATTTCAAAAGTCTGTAGCCAGGCAGTTTGGCGCTTAGGTAAAACTTTTATGGAATGAAATAATGAGAGTATTGTATTTCTCAATTGAATCTTTTTGTATCTTTGACAAATACAAGGCATAATGCATTGGAAGGTGGTCAGTAATGTTATTCTGTACTGTGATCTCATTTTGTAAAATAAATAATATTTGCTCATGATATGTACTTTGTTCTGGGCTCAAAACTCTTTGGCCTACCTACCAAAGTACTAAAGATGGCTGTCCAGACAGTCATAAGTAAGTTTCTTTCTCTGCATGAGTACTTAAGATGTAGAAATTACCAATTTGTTACAGATATTTTGTTATAATTATATGACTAAGCCCAATACTAATGGGTACAGTTTCATGTTAAACAAATATATGAGCTGTGCTCTGTGAAAAAGGGGATTTAACACAGGCTAATCTGGGACAACACTTTTCGCCTGAACTGGAGTTTTGCTTAGAAGAGACATTCTTTAAACAGGAAGTGTCATAAAAGCCAAAAGTGTCGTCCCTTTTAAGCCTGTGTGGACTGCACAGACTAATCTGTGACAACACTTTAAGCACATGCATCAAACCCAATTTTCAATGAGCACAACTCATATACATGTTTGTATAATATTTTGAAAATGCCGTTTCATTTAAGGCTAAGGACAATAAGAGGTTTGGGACGCATGATAATTTCAGGGCAAATTGATTATGGCAGAAATGCACACTGGGTTTGACTACATGGCTAACAAACACTGAAAGGTTGAGGTATACACAGTCATAGCTTACATTTATACAAAGTTAAGAAGTTTAGACACAAAGCACGGTTGAGCCAAATTGCTTTGGTCCAAGAAAGGGTGAGACACATGAAATAGTTCAACAACATGACCATAAGGTTGATACACATATCCCATGGTAAAAAACAGCAACACCAAAAAGGCTGAAACAGTATCTCAGGACAAACACAAGTGCAAAAATGAGGCACATAAATTAACTGGATTGCTTGAACCACATGAAAGGTCACGGACATAGGACAGGTTCATGGCTACATAACTCATCCAAACAAGAACCATACATAAGTGCACGAATGAGGTAAAAAAGTTAAGTACATTGCTTGAACCAATTGAAAGGTCACTGACATAGGACAGGGTCATGGCTGTAGTACTCACTACAACATGAATCAAAGTAACTTTTAACCTACCATGGTTGAAAAGCCGATGTACTTTAGGCAGTCCTTAACCTCCCAGAACTTGGCCTTATTGCTGGAGGAAGGGTCCATCTTTGTCCCAGAGAGGTACCTGCAAGAACAGAATAATTCAGAGGTCAAGTGTTAATTGTGTTAATTAATGGTAATTGTATTTTCTCTAAATATTGACAAATGTTTCAGCAATTTACATCGCAATTTTACAAGTTATTTAAAGAAAACCATTTTTTCTATTTTTAGTAATAGTGGCCTTTACTTTGGAATTGACTGGCCCCAAATTCAATCATAAACTGCATGTAGGTCAGCAATTTTTATTTATTATCAACACAAGCTGACCTGCATTTGTGAAACACAATTCCCCCTACTGCACTTTTAAGCCGCACTGCAGCTATTTTAGAGAAAATTGTAAGTCATGTAGGTAGACACACATAACAAAAATCAGCTAAATATCTTAAAGCGTTTCATAAAAAAACTCAGAAAAACATTTATTACAGAGAAAATGTCAAAGTCCAAGGCCCATAACTTCGCCAAAAATCAATGGACCGGAACAAAACTCAGACTTCACCTGTAAGTCATGTAGGTAGACCACATACCAAATATCAGCTTCATATATTAAAGCATTTGGTAAAGAAACTCCAGAAAATAGTTATAATAGAAAAATGTAAATGTCAAAGGCCCATATCTTGGCTGAAAATCAATCGACCGGAATGAATTTCACACTTCATCTGAAAGTAATGTAGGTAGTCTCACATACCAAAAATCAGCTCAATATCTGAAAGCGTTGCAAAAAACAAACATTTCAACCACTGTTACACTACCTTAACCTGCCCATTCTCAGCAGTTTGTACAAAAAACATACAAGGTTTGACCGTTAAAATCTAAGGTTGCAAATTAGCCTTTTGAGCCCAAAATTTGAAGCTGACCAAAAATACAATAGTACGATACCATGACAAACACTAGACCACTACCTGAACCTATCAATGTTCTGCAGTTTGTACAGAACACCTAAAAGATTTGACCAATAAATATTAACTTGCCATGTAGTGTTTTCAAGTTGAAAATTTGTTTAAGAAAACAAGCACCGAAATTGTATGATACCATCACAACCAATGTAACACTAGCCTAAACCTGGCCATTATCAGCAGTCTATACAGTTGATGTACTAGATCATGGATCATGTAAATCTAAGGTTTTCAACTAGCTTTTTGAGTTCAAAATTTGAATTTCACGTGCAATGAAACTGTTCACTAACATCACAACCCCTGTAACATTACCTGAACCTATCCATGTTCTGCAGTTTGTACAGTGAGACCTCCTCTGGTGACAGCCCTGCGTTCATCCAGTAGAAGATGTGAAAGTTACACTCCTCCCCTCCCCTATGAACCACTCTAGACTTCTCCAGTAAATACTCTGATATGTTTGCTGAAATCATAACATTGGACTGATTCAGCATTTAACCCATTACCACTCATGCACGCACTTTGACGCGTTTCTAGTTACTTAGAAAAATGAATTAAATTCTATACTTTTATTGTAAGATTCAAGTTTTTAATGCTTCATTTCCAACTCAGACATACTGATGAGCAGCAAACAGCATTAAGCCTGAACAGACTGCGAGTTACTTGCAGGCTGTTCTGGTTTTATGATGGGTGCAAATAGCCATTTTCACTTTGCTTCTGAGTTGGGAAGGGCTAAGTATCCCTGCTTAGAATGCGTGATATACCAACTTATTGACAAAATAGGCCCATGATTACAAAACTGGGTGCATAATAGGCAAGCCCCCTCTAGTGACACATGTTTGGTCACAGGCAGTTGTACTATACCCATATTTAAATTGTGACTCCCAAGTGTTGCCTTGACATATCACTGTGTTGCAAGTGACAAATCATATCCAAATACTGATCTATTAAGAAATGTTTACAACTTCACATAATAAATGATGATATTACAACGGAACTATTTGACATATTGCCATATTTGACCTTTAAACTGTAAGTTTGAGAAGTCCACCAATAAGGAAGGCACACATATGTTGCAGACATTCTGTCCTACAGCGTGATCATTACAGGCAAGTTAAGGTAAATTTGATGACAAATGATTAGTTAACGGTCGGGAGAAGATGTTAAATGCCCATATTCGACCTTTAGGGTTTGACCTTGACCTTTAAGGTAAGGGCACAGTTATGTGTACAATATGTCTTATCCTAAGGGTAATCATTTTTGGCAAGTAATTTTATAATTGCCGAATTAATGATATACATGTACATGATTGTGTAGTTGCCATTGAAACAAAATCTGAGAAACAGACAAAAGCACCAAGAATTGGACCATAAAGTGCAGTGCTTAATATCTCCCACTGCGTGAGTGCGCAATCATGACAAACTAATGAATGTTATTGACTCATGGTCGATGAATTGATACTTTCAAGATTTAACTTAATTATTTTTATTTCTTATTTAATGTAAGATGTAAAATTATCATAAATACATAATGGTTGCAAATGAACAAACCTTTGTGAACATGATTCATTGCTACTAAAACATTGCAGATACCCCAAACAGTTGTTCATTTTCCAATCATGAATGACAAAACCAGCACAATATTAATTATTTTTTATTCTCTTACCTCCAACAACTTTTCCATTTTTGTTGAAATTCAGTTCCACATATTTTCCATATCGACTGGAGTTGTTGTTCATCAGAGTGATAGCATTGCCAAAGGCTTCAATTAGGGGATTCACCTAACAATCAACACAAACTTGTTTCATAACTAAAAATAAGATTTATGAAACTCATGTGACCAACCATTTACCATAAGTCATCATTGATGATTGGTCAAAGATGACAAAGAATAGAGGATATTAGTTTGTAGAGGATGAAAAGAGTATATTGGTTAGTAGAGGAAGGATAGAGGATATTGGTTGGTAGATAATGAATAGCAGATATTGGTTGGGAGATGACAAATAGAGGATAAAGGTTGGTAGATGGCAAATAAAGGATGTTGGAAAGTAAATGAAGAGTAAATATTGGTAGATGATTAATAGAGGATATTGGTTGGTAGATGGTGAATACAGGATATTGATTGGCAAATGTTTAATAGAGGATATTGGTTGGTAGTTGATTAATAGAGGATTTTGGTTGGTAGATGGTAAATATAGGATATTGGTTGGTAGATGATTAATAAGAGGATATTGGTTGGTAGTTGATTAATAGAGGATATTGGTTGGTAGATGGTGACTACAGAATATTGGTTGATATATGGTGAATACAGGATATTGGTTGATAAATTGTGAATACAGGATATTGGTTGGCAGTTGATTAATAGAGGATATTGGTTTGCAGTTGATTAATAGCTGATATTGGTTGGTAGATGGTGAATACAGGATATTTGTTGGTAGATGATTAAATGAGGAGATTGGTTGGTAGATCGTAGATGATTAATAAAGGATATTGGATGGTAGATGATTAAAGAGGATATCGGTTGGTAGATGACAAATAGAGGATATCAGTTGATGGATGATTAAAAGAGGATATTGGTTGGTAGATGACAAATAAAGGATATATGTTGGCAGATGCTGAATAGAGGATATTGGTTGGGAGATGATTAATACAGGATATTGTTTGGTAGGTGATAAATATAGGATATTGCTTGGTAGATGATGAAAAGAGGATATTGGTTGGTAGATGATGAATAGAGAATATTGGTAGGTAGATGATGAATAGAGGATATTGCTTGGTAGATGACAAATAGAGGATATTGGTTGGTAGATGATGAATAGAGGACATTGGTTGGTAGATGACAAATAGAGTATATTGGTTGGTAAATGATGAATAGAGGAGTTCTGCACAGGCTAATCAGGGATGACACTTTCCAGAAAAACTGGGTTTTCACTGAGAAGAAATTTCCTTAAGATAAAATATACCATTAAAGCCGAAAGTGTTGTCCCTGCTTGGCTGTGTGAAACATACATTAAGCCCGGTTTTCCAAGAGTGCAGCTCATAAAAAATATATAAAAATTTAAACAAGACCTGCATTTTTGACACACAATGCCCCCTTCTGCCTTTTGAAGAAACACAGAAACTATTTAAGAGAAAAAATTTAAGTCCAAGGCCCATAACTTTGCCGAAAATCAATGGACTGTAACCAAACTGTCATTTCATTGGTATGTCATGAAGGTAGACTCACATACAAAAAATCAGCTCTATATCTGAAAACATTGCGTGAAAAACCTCGGGACAACGGAATGCTGGACAGTGCGACTGCTATATGCAACCCTATCAGGGGCATAAACAAGAGCACCGCATAGCAGGTGCCAACGCTCGGCTCGGCTGTGGGTGCAGTTAAGAATAAATGAAAGCTTGTCAGAAGAAAAGAAAGAAAGGCAAATGGCGAGAAGAACTCATCTGAGAGACTATGCATCTGTAGATAGAATACTTTCATTTTAAAGCCAGTTTTATGTTGTTTTATTTCAGGCTGCAGTGACCTTGACTATATTGTGAGGGCTGTTGGTTAGAAATTATATAAAAATGTGAATGATAGATTGTTACAAGAAGGCTAATAACAATGACAGTTATGATGGAATCTTAATTAATTTGATGAAAGAAACAAGAGCTGTCATAGTGCAGCGTGCTTGGCTATTCTCAGTGCATGATAGTATTATGAAAGCATTCAAAGTTGAAGAGGGGAGATAATTATGAAAAATTTACCTACATCTACCTAATAATTAAGGTCATTAAGACAAAAATGTGCAACCTTGAGTGGTAACTAAAATGATATATAATAATAATAGAGTTATAAATCAAAATATGTAAATAAATAACAATATTTAAAAGTAGTAATAAACCATACCATCACCTGAAATAGATGCAACAAAAATTAGAATATGTGTTCTGCAATTCCTGTTGTGAAAATGGTTAAAGGTGAATCAAGAAAACTGTCACATTTATCTAGATTATCATGGGATTAATGTAAACATGTGATGTTATTTTAAAATACCAAAATACAATTTGATGTATTATAAAAATGTTAAATGAAGAGTATTCAAAATGTATATGAAGCAAAATCATTCAAATTGAATTTTGGTTTTTGTGCATCCATCACCTGAAAATGAAAAAAGCCCACCTTGTCTCACCAGTAGTGGTGCGGTTCATGGAAAGAGGACTTTTTGACCTTGATCTTTGACCTAGTGACCCAAAAATGGGTGCGGCGTGTTGAACTCATCAAGGTGCATCTACATATGAAGTTTCAAAGTTGTAGGTGGAAGTACTTTGAAAACAGCCGAGCTAAAAATTATGATATATACTATGGCCTACTTGGTTTATTTTTGCACTGAGCTGTGTCTCCTCGCTGCCTGCATCCCTCAAGAGATGCTGAACAATTAATTTACACGACTCTGTTTTGCCGGACCCGCTTTCTCCCGATATGACGTGACACTGGGATTGATTTTCACGCAGAAGTGCCTGATATGAGTTCTCTGCAATCTCGTAAATGTGGGGCGGCAAAGGGATGCCTGGATCACGACTGTGATATTTTTCAGATATCTGAAACATATCAAGGAAAGCCCAAGGGTACAATCCTTATTGAGGTATCAGTAACAAGAAATAAGTAAGGATCAGCACTAGACAATGCAATAACTGGGATATCTTAAATGAAAGTAAACAAGAGCAGTTATTCAACACTTACATTCTTTTAAATTTCATCTTTTTCACATTGAATTATTTGTTCATGAAAATAAACAACAAAAATCTTAAGGTAAAAACAACATGAACAAGAGCACCGCCTTGCTGGTGCAGACCGCTCATCTATTTTCTTTTTAAAGGTGAAGGGACTCTCATTTTCAATCACAAAGGAGGGAGGGGTGGAGTGAAGAGGGGTGCATTGTGTGGGGGTGTGGACATTTATTACATTATCTTCCAAAAATGCGAAAAAAAGGAAAAAAAAATGGGGGAGTGGGGGGGTGGGGGTGGGAATTCTTGGGTGCGATGGTTGGACGGTATTTCAAACATAAAATAATAAAAATAAATATTTGTGTTTTCTAACCATTTCCAAAAAAAAAATTGGGGGGGGGGGGGGGGTGAGGTGGGGGGTATAGTGTGAGGGTGTGGTGGTAATTTGTGAGATGATCTTAAAAAAACAATAAAAAAAATAGGGGGGGGGATTCGGGTGGGGGGAGGGGGGGTGGGGATTCTTGGGTGCTATGATGGGACGGTATTTCAAACATAAAATAATCTAAATAAATAGTTTTGTTTTTTAACTGTTAAAAAAAATAAAATTGGGGAGAGGTGGGGTGGGGGGGGTATAGCAGGCCCGTACCCAGGCACTGGGCCCAGGGGCCCGGGCCCCCCCAGCTGGCTGTCGAGTTATGATTTTTTAATGATGGGCCTACTGCAAATTTTCTCACATAATAGGGCCCACAGTACACTTTCCTGCAATACAAATGTGCAGATGTGTTTTATTGCCCCTGATACACAAGGGGATTAGCGCTAATTTACTCGCCAGTGGAGATAAGCCCCTTGGCATTGTTTTCTTATCACCTTGTACACACATCCCCGATCTGTCAATTACCCATTGTGATCAATGCCCCATCTTTTGATGGTGGGTGTAACACGTCTTTTGATTGGACAAGGAAAGAGAAACAGCGAGTGAATGGAACTGATACAGAAGGTCGTAGGTCTGAACGATAATAGTGTTTTCTCTTTTGAATTCAAACCTCCTCTAGAGTCAAAGCTTATTAAACATTTCTGTGAAAACTTGTCTTGTAGTTACTGACATATAACCATAGTAGTATTTTCTCTTTGAAATCAAACCTCCTCTTCAGTCATACTTTATGTTACATTTCATAATAAAGGTTTTTTAGTTTCAAAGGTTGCTTTTACTTCTTTATAAAGTGTAACACATTTCTGAAATCTAAAGCTTTAAACATGTGTGTGAATTTCACACCAAGGGGTCGTTGATAAAGCATGTCACGCTTTTTTTACCATTTTTACCCCGGCATGTCACAAACTGTTACAAAATCTTGGACCCCCTTCCCTAAAGTACGTCACAAACTCACACTTCTGAACATTTTTTTAAAATTAATACTTAATTTAATTTAAACCTAAAACTCAATTCACTATTAAACCGTTTTAAAATTTCACTTACCGGTAAAAGAACTTTCACATTACAGGCTTGTATAACTGTAGGGTTGTTACGATGAGCAGTATGAATATTTATCCACTAGTTAACCTCTAATAAAAACGAAATTATAATTTAGATTTTCTTTCAACCCTTTACTAACTAAAAATGGAACAGTCCAATTATTTCGTCATTGAAATCTGTGTGGAGGTTGTGCCTATTGAATAAGCCGGCCCAGCCAAGTTGCCTATAAAACATTCGAAGAACAGAATCAGGAGATACGCAATTCGTCTTATTTTCACATAAAACTAATTCAAGTGTTTCACACATTTTTGAAAATTAATTTTAAATTCTACTTAAGAAATAATAAATAAATTATACAATTTTTTTTAAATAAATGTGTGACATCACACATGGCCCGACTCCCCTCCCCCATGTCACAAACTGTCACTTTCTTACTCACCCTCCCCCACCTGGAGCGTGACATACTTTATGGACGGCCCGTAATGGTTAAAGCTTTAAACTTCAGAAAGGTGCTGATTTACTTGTTATATATCCATAAATTTATAACACAACATATGTTTCTATATGCATTCAAATTCACCTTGAACAGTGCCTAATAAAAAAAATCTTTTCGGGAGGGGCAACCCCTCCCGCACACTCCCCGTTTGGGCCCCCCCAGTCAACATTTCCTGGATACGGCCCTGGTATAGTGTGAGTGTGTGGTGGTCATTTGTGAGATGATTTAAAAAAAAAAAAAAAAAAAAAATAGGGGAGGGGGGGGGTGGGGGGTTCGGGTGGGGGGAGGGGGGGTGGGGGGTGGGGATTCTTGGGTGCGATGATTGGACGGTATTTCAAACATAAAATAATCTAAATAAATAGTTTTGTTTTTTAACTGTTAAAAAAAATAAAATTGGGGAGGGGTGGGGTAGGGGGGGGGTATAGTGTGAGGGTGTGGTGGTCATTTGTGAGATGATTTAAAAAAAAAAAAAAAAAAAAAAAAAGAGGGGGGGGGAGGGGGGGGGGGAAGGGGGGGGCACGGGCGATGGTTTGGGTGGAGTCTATTGTGGTATGTCAGGTAAGAGTAGTTTTGTCAAAGTATCAATCAAATCTAATCATAAATAAAGAAGTTATGGCAATTTTAGCAAAATTTAATAATTTGACCTTGAGAGTCAAGGTCATTCAAAGGTCAAGGTAAAATTCAACTTGCCAGGTACAGTAACCTCATGATAGCATGAAAGTATTTGAAGTTTGAAAGCAATAGCCTTGATACTTAAGAAGTAAAGTGGATCGAAACACAAAATTTAACCATATATTCAAAGTTACTTAGTCAAAAAAGGGCCATAATTCCGTAAAAATGACATCCAGAGTTATGCAACTTGTCCTTTTACTGTACCCTTATGATAGTTTGCGAGTGTTCCAAGTATGAAAGCAATATCTATGATACTTTAGGGGTAAAGTGGACCAAAACACAAATCTTAACCAAACTTTCAATTTTCTAAGTATAAAGGGCCCATAATTCCGTCCAAATGCCAGTCAGAGTTACATAACTTTGCCTGCACAGTCCCCATACGATAGTTAATAAGTGTTGGAAGTATGAAAGCAATAGCTTTGATACTGTAGGAATAAAGTGGACCTAAACACAAAACATAACCAAATTTTCAATTTTCTAAGTATAAAAAGGGCACATAATTCTGTCAAAATGCCAGTCAGAGTTACATTACTTTGCCTGCACAGTCCCCTTATGATAGTTAGTAAGTGTTTCAAGTATGAAAGCAATAGCTTTGATACTTAAGGAATAAAATGGACCTAAACACAAAACTTAACCAAAATGTTCAATTTTCTAAGTATAAAAAGGGCGCATAATTCTGTCAAAATGCACGCCAGAGTTATCTAACTTTGCCTGCCCAGTCCCCTCATGAAAGTAAGTAAGTGTACCAAGTTTGAATGCAATAGCTTTGATACTTTCTGAAAAAAGTGGACCTAAACGCAAAACTTAACCAAAATTTTCAATTTTCTAAGTATAAAAAGGGCACATAATTCAGTCAAAATGCACGCCAGAGTTATAAAAACTTTGCCTGCCCAGTCCCCTCATGATAGTAAGTAAGTGTACCAAGTTTGAATGCAACAGCATTGATACTTTCTGAGAAAAGTGGACCTAAACGCAAAACTTAACCGGACGCCAACGCCGACGCTGACGCAGACGCCGACGCCAAGGTGATGACAATAGCTCATAATTTTTTTTTTTTAAATAGATGAGCTAACATGAGCTGTCACCATAGGATGACTTATGCCCCCTATAAACGCTTCATAGAAGTTATGAGCTTTTTTCGAAACCTAAACGCAGATTTCAAAACCTAAACACGGACCCTATGTTCAAGGTCAAGGTCACAGGGGTCAAATTTTTTTGTGCGTATGGAAAGGCCTTGTCCATTTACACATGCATACCAAATATGAAGGTTATATCTCAAGGGACATAGAAGTTATGAGTATTTTTCGAAACCTAAACACAAATTCCGAAACCTAAACGCCGACCCTAAGTTCAATATCAAAGTCACAGAGGTCAACATTTTTGTGCGTATGGAAAGGCGTTGTCCATATACATATGCATATTAAACATGAAGGTTATATCTCAAGGGACATATAAGTTATGAGCATTTTTCGAAACCTAAACACAGATTTCGAAACCTAAACGCTGACCCTTACTTCAACATCAAGGTCACAGGGGTCAAAATTTTGTGCGTATGGAAAGGCCTTGTCCATATACACATGCATACCAAATATGAATGTTACATCTCAAGGGACATAGAAGTTATGAGCATTTTTCGAAACCTAAACGCAAAGTGTGACGGAAAGACGGAAAGTCCGATCACTATATGCCCTCCTACCCGGGGCATAAAAACATCAAATGATGTCATGAAAACAAACTAAATGTTGTCACACGACACTATGGCGTTTTCAACAAAGCAGTCCAAGTACAGCTATATCCACTGCTAATATGTTTTACATTGAAGTGGTAACCTTGATTATAAGCTAGTCATTAGTGAATGACCTTTTGCACCTCATCATAATGACCAAAACATTGTTGCCAAGTTTGATGAAAATCCTTTAATGAGTAAAGGAGATAATTATGGACCAGACAAACAAAAAACAATGAATCTTTTGACCTTGAAGAAAGACCTGACCCTTACACCAGGATGACTGACTCATGTGTTGTGCACATTCTTGTGATTATCCTAAACAATGCAGCCAAGTTTAATGACAATCTTGCAATGGGTATAGGAGATGTGGATCAGACACGAAAATAGAGGCTCAAAACAGACCTTGAAATATGACCATAGCCTTGAGCCATGATGACTGACTAGTGTTTTCTGCACATTGCCTCAATGTCCTTAACATTTGAGGCAATTGTCGTGAAAATCCTACAAAAGGCACAGGAGATATTGGGCGGACACGAAAATGAATGCTCTTATCTTTGACCTTCACCTTCTGCAAAGCCCCTTAATGATTTCAAAATTTGAGGCAAATTTCATGAAAATCCTTCAAAGGCTAAAGGAGATGACAAAGAAATGCAAAACATTGGTGGTTTAAATTGATATTAAGCACAAAATAGAGAAGAGGGAGTAGGCATAAATAGAACAAATGGTAAAAAATGAACCCGACCATGAAAGAAAAATAATTTAAGGTCATCAACTATAATGTCAAACCTTCCCAATCATAAAAAGAATCTAAAGAAAAAATTCATTTGAACCATGCCATGGTAAAATGGGTACTGTGTCATATTAGGCCAGCATAGCTCCATACCAGTCTACACATTTCTGTAGTCTTAAGTCTCAGAAGGTTTTCTGGTCTCATTAGGGGACAGGGTAGCACCAGACCAGACTGCAGGAATGCAAGCTGGCATCATATCGCTTAAGACCTATTTTCGCATGACGTGGCTCAGACATAATTTATTGATGACGTTGATACCAATGTTGACTCACATCCATGTAAAGATGTAAAAAATAAATGTATTTATACCCAAAAGATGGAAATTGTTACAACTTTTGTTTTATTCATAGCAATGATTGGCCAAATCAATGTAATATGTACATTATATGTGATTTAAAAAAATATTTTAAAGTTGTTGTTTTTTGCAGAGATGTAATACATCATTGAAATGTGGGTACACACCATTTATGGAATATATAGTTGTTTTTTTTTTTAAATCTCTTAAATAATCTTTCAGTGCAAATACTACTAGCACTGACATAAAAACAGATTGTTTAGCCAACTATCAACTCCAATGGCAGTATATAACAAATTATGTTTGGCAATAAAAATCCCCTTACAAATTGTAACCTTTAGTTAGCATTTGATATCAAATTTCATACAGCTTTAAATTAAAAATTGAGTGTGAAACTGCTGTATGTATTAAACAATTATTCACAGTATAAAACAGTTTCAACCTTAATATTCAAATGTTGTGTAGTAACTATTTGCAAAATTGATAGAAGCAATTTACTGTAGTTAGCACCATTAAAACAATAAACACTGTTGATGTTTGTTATTTCCGTCTATGTAGTTGTATTTTTACATTCAGCTGTTTACGATACCATTAGCATTTGAAAACATTCCCTGATTGTATGGAAAACATGTTTATTGGATACTTAATGAATTTTGGTAAAACAATCACACAATTAATGTAGTTGGTAAACACACTTGAGGTAGCACTAAAGGGAGAATCTCAAAATCTACTAAAACTCCATCTCGAAATGAAATTACCCAATCAACTTCTTCCTTAATTGATTTTAATGCATAGATCTGCTTGCAGGTGCTTGGTTCAGACATAATTATTATTGTATAACTTCTAAGGGTTGCACATCAATTTTTTAAATAATGATTGTACTGATCATACACTTACAATATTTTAATTTATTGAGTTTAATTGATTTTTAAAGGAAAACATGGAACAGTTTATGGAAATTACTGTGATATTTTTTTATTTTTGTGTCTTAAATACAAATAATTTAAAATATTAGCAAATAAAATGATTGTAGCATTGATTGTATGACAGATATTTGTTTATACATGTTTAATTGAAATTTAGTACTATCCTATTTTACCACAAAAATACCCAATTTTAATATAGATTAAAATGACAGACAGAGGTGTGTTGTTTTTGCTGTGACTAATGTTAAAATTTATGGTTTTTCTTTGAAAAAATGTAATTCTAAAATGCCGTACTGTCAAATGTGTTTCAACCATCTATACAATAGCTCAACAAGTTTGTCAAGACTGTCAAAGCGAATAGCAACAGCTACATCACCGCATTCCACGGTGTTCCACATTGTTCTGCTGTGACTATAGTAGTATGTATGCTTTGGAATCGGGTCTGTTTGTGGTGGGATCAAGTCAATTTTACGGCCTTTTTTAAATAGCAGAAAAACCCCTGTACAATGAAATACCTACATCTTTTGAATAAATCTCAATGTCCCTGAAAGGGTTAACAGCAATAAGGACATCGCCGATGAGTGTGTATATCTGGCTGGCCTCATAACGCACTTGTAGCTCCTTTAACACAGCCTCATCTTTGATGGTTGTCAAGGTGATGAGATTGTCTGTTGTAGAGCATGTAGTCAATTTTCCCTGAAAAGAAAATACTCGTTTAAAAACTTCTGTGAATGTTTAAAAATAGACAGGTTAATTGACAAAATTTGTTAAAGGATATCTTTACAGATTTCTGATAGTCAAACCCATGAGCTTTGCAGCTTTCTTAAGTATTTGTAAGCATGCCCAAGTTTTAACTGTTTTAAGTAAAATAAAGTGCTGCTTTCAATAAACAATATTGACCCCAGAGGAAGTCTTGTCAGTATAGATTCATTGGCCCAATTAAAAAGTAGGTCAAGATTAATCTCAAAATGATATCAAAGATTTGCAGCAAGCTGTATTAATGTTAGACAAAGCACAGCATTTAGGTAAGGCAAGATTTTTGAAGACTTAACTAGTCCAAAAATGTGTTTACATAAAAACATATTCTTAAACTTAAAACAACAAAGTTACTGATTTACAAAAGTTGTTAAATGCTAATATATATTTTTGCAACATTACTACCTTATGGATATTTCCATATCCCTATGAGATCTAGTAATCATAAGCCCTGGTACACATTGTTACCTATTAAGGGTCTTCCATAAAGGAGACGCTTAAATGAAAAGTTATTATTAACACATACAAGCAGAAGAACTTATAAGCAATGGTAAATCAAATGAAACGCTCACAATGAGGCAGGTGATGAAAGTAGTGATGATAGGCAATTTCTAAGCTCTTTCATTATAATTATTACTGATATTACCTTTTTGCTACCCCCTGATTTCCAGATGGCCACGGGTTCATACATGGATTCTCCAGCAGTCTCCTTCTTATCATCAAACTGGTCTCTGCCCACTTTCCTGGTGGTCCCCCTTGGCTTAGTTTTTGCTTCTGAAATATAACGGCAAACTGGAATTTGCAACAACAAGTTTAAACTCCCCCCTAGTGATTGTGTATGGATAAATTTTAATCCATCTGCAATCACAAACTGCACCATGTGCTTTTAATAAACTAACAAACAAAATCAACATCCTCTTTTGTAATTAATGCATGGTTAAACATCTTAACAAGTGATGTCCATGTATGGTGATTGGATACTATATAAAGATAATTTAAATATGATTGGCACTTCATTTACAATCTATAGGGGTGCTCCATCCAAGTTAAATTTAAAAACTGGGAAAGTAAAACAATGTTCCAACAGTTATAACTCTTATCATAAATTGAGCTTTATTTTTATGTTCAATTGCTTTAAAATTGTTTTAAAAAATTAAAATAAGTTAAAACATTACATATGTGTCCAAAGGGCACGGGTATCTCCACATTCCATTCATGTCTCAAAACTCATACAAAAACCAAGCTATTTTATGGTCAACTTTGAATGTTAACCTCTGATTGTTACCTTGACCTTTCAGGTAGGGAGGTGATACCCATCACACACCATCTCCCAATGGTGGGCATCTGTTATAAGTCATTTCAAAATTGAATGATGAATGACAAAAGTTTCAGTCCGTAAAAACTGCTTTATGCCAAAAATTTACCTTTTACCTCTAAGTTTGACATAGACCTTTGGCGTAGATAGATCCATGTTACACAGACATGTAGTCTTGTTATATATTACATTGTGTGCTATGTTTTATAAATATATGGCAAAGTTATGGCTCCAACACAAATATTCAAGCATATTTATGGCCATATTTGACTTTTGACCCTTTAAGTGTGATCTTGATCGTTGAGGTAGGGAAGCTGAGTGATTAAAAACAAGAAAGGGAAGAAAATAAAATATCACACTGTTAGAATTATTTCTTGCACCTTGTTCATCCAAGTTCGAGAAGGCGACATACTCGTACATGGCCTTGGCTTCCTGCAGCTCGTCTTCCTTTGAGATGGTCACATGACGTGTACGTCTGCAATAAATGAAAACAAGCCATAGCAATGCAGCGCTTTACATCAACATTAAACCTTTCCCACTCAGAAGCAAGCTGAAAATGGCTACAGGAAAACCAGCATAAAGCCAGAACAGCCTGCAAGTAATTTGCACAAAGCCATTTTTACTTTGCCTCTGGGTGGTACCTTCCCATTTAAAGTGATAACTGCTTGGATAATTGTGAGGTGTGCCGTGCCTACAAATTGATTTTTAAACACCAATGCATTGCATTGACACCCCCAAAAGGTTGACCCAGGCTTCAATAATTTGTAATGTTGCTTTAATGTTTTGCTGTATGTTTTGACCTGTATTGTTTAGGCAATTGGTCCATTGCCTTTAATAAAAGAACAGCGAAAGTGAGCAAGAATATATTTCCCAATTATGTTTCTTGAGTGTAATATTTCCAATATTTATAAAAACAACAATAAGAACAAGAGATGTGTTTGTCATAAACACAATGCCCCCTATTGCGCCGCTTTGAAGCAATAAATGTGACCTTTGACCTTGAAGGACGACCTTGACCTTTCACCATTCAAAACGAAACATGCAGCTCCATGAGATACACATGCATGTCAAATTTCAAGTTGCTATCTTCCATATTAAACAAGAGCTGTCAGAGGACAGCGCGCTTGACTATTCGAGTGCTTTACAGTATAACGTAAGCCATCATGGAGAGGGGGGTATTATGTGGGTGTGTGGTCATTTAATAGATCATCTTTCAAAAATAAGACAAAAAAGAATAACAAAAAAATTTGGGGGGGGGGAGATTCTGGGGTGGGGCGTGGGGGATGGTTTGGGTAGAGTACATTGTGGTATGTCAGGTAAGTGTTGTTTTGTCACAGCATGAATCAAATGAGATCATAAATAAAGAAGTTATGGAAATTTAAGCAAAATTTATTAATTTGACCTTGAGAGTCAAGGTCATTCTAAGGTCAAGGTCAAATTCAACTTGCCAGGTACAGTACCCTCATGATAGTAAGAAAGTATTTGAAGTTTAAAAGCAATAGCCTTGATACTTTAGAAGTAAAGTGGACCTCAACACAAAATTTAATAAATATTCAAAGTTACTAAGACAAAAAAGGGCCATAATTCTGTTAAAAAGCCAACCAGAGTTATGAAACTTGTCTTGTACAGTCCCCTTACGATAGTTAGCAAGTTTTCCAAGTATACCAAGAGATGTGTTTGTCAGAAACACAATGCCCCCTACTGCGCCGCTTTGAAGCCATAAATTTGACCTTTGACCTTGAAGGCTGACCTTGACCTTGACCTGTCACCACTCAAAATGTGCAACTCTGTGAGATACACATGCATGCTAAATATCAAGTTGCTATCTTCAATATTCAAAAAGTTATGACAAAACTTTAACGGTGGTTAAAGTTTTAGGAAAGAAAAATACAATGATATTTGACCTTTGACCTTGAAGGATTTCCTTGACCTTGACTTTTCACCACTAAAAATGTGCAGCTCCATGAGATACATATGGATGCCAAATATTAAGTTGCTATCTTCAATATTAAAAAAGTTATCAAACTTTAACCTAGGTTAAAGTTTTGGGACAGAATGAGGGAATGACAGAATGACAGACAGTCATGACAAAAAACAATATACCCCCGATCTATTGATCCAGGGGAATAAAAAATTGCATAAACGTTAGTTTCAAGCACTGACATAAACAAGAGCTGTGTTTGTGAAACCCAATGCCCCCTACTGCGCCCCTTTGAAGCCATACATTTGAACTTTGACCTTGAAGGATGACCTTGACCTTTCACCACTCAAAATGTGCAGCTCCATGAAATACACATGCATGCCAAATATCAAGTTGCTATCATCAATATTGCAAAAGTTATGACCAAGGTTAAAGTTTTGGGACAGACACACACATACCATGACAAACCGACAGACACATACCATGACAGACAGACAGGCCAAAAACAATATACCCCCGATCATTCGATCCGGGGGCATAAAAAATGTATTGTGGATGTGGTGTTCGGCTAATGACAAGGAGGTCATGGATTTAATCCCCTATGAGGTAGGGCTCTCTAGATCTCCACTAAAGACATCTAGTATTGGTTCTACTCAAGAAACAGATTTAAAAGCCTTTCAATAAGCATTTAGCTTGCGATTCAATCAAGCTAAAATAAATAGGTTTAAACTAAAATGGCCTAAAGTTTAGTTTCAAACACTGACATACACAGTCTTGCTGTTGATCCTGAACACAGTGGGTGGAGGTGGGGGCGGGGGCCTCCCAGGGGGCAAGGGTCGTAAATGGGTCACATCCTCAATCTCGTCATACACGCTCTCTCTGTGATCCGATATGTCCTCATCTGAGTGGACAAGATTTGTCTTATCCTTGTCCTCGGTGACAGAACTGTTGTCAACTGTCTGCTGCAACAAAAGGTGACTAGTGGTGAATGTTTATTCCGGTAGAGAAAAAATAGGCAGCTTTCCCTGAATACTGGTAATAAATATTGATTTCAACACGATGAAACATTATTTTATTGTTCAAAATAATCATGTTAGTTTTTCAACAACTGCACTTTCTTTTTACATTTATCCATCTAATCACATTGGTAACACACAAAATTTAACTCACAAATCAACAACAAGAAATAACTCTAATTTAATAAATGGAAGGGTTATGGTTCTTGTGCATGGCCTTTCTCCTCATTGATATCTATACACCCATGAATTTTATGTTGAAATTGTGTATAGTTTCTGAGATAAAGCCCTGCAAAGTTTGTGACAGACAGACAGACTTGCAAAGCAATATCCCTCGGCTTTTAGCCGGGAATTCAAAAAAAATTCAAGTTGTCTGCATGCAACTTACACATTTTCTCTCTGCTTTGATGAGAATGGCTCTGATTTCATCGGAGCAGGTGACTGCAGACGGCTTACTTCCCAGTGAGTCCACAATGTTAGGGTTCGCTTTCTTCTTCAGAAGCACCTCTATTGACCTCAACTGTAAAACAAGTCACTTCAGGATGTTTTTTTATCCATATTAATGTATGCTCTATATTCGAGTCTCTCTCTGGAAAAATGGGGCTTAACAAAATTGCCTAACTTGTCGTTCCACTAATCAGGGACCACTCTTCCGGTCTTATCTGGATTTTTGCCAAGAAAAGAGGCTTTCCGCCTAATCTGGATTTTTGATAAGAAAAAGGCTTCCTTAAACAAAAATTCCATAACAGCGGAATTAAAGTGTCATCATCGATAACCTGTGTTGATACACATGCACGAAGACCCGTTTTTCAGATAGAGGCTTATTTCTAGGTTTGATCCAATGCCTGTTTTCTTTGCACAACATAACACAACATAAGCACTGCCTAGTGGGTGCAGACTGCTCATCTATTTTTCTTTTTAAAGGTGAAGGGACCTATCTCAATACTTCAATCAAAAAGGGGGGTGGGGTGGGGTGGGGTGGGAATGGGTGTAAGTGTGGGTGTGTGGTCATTTAATACATTATCTTTTAAAAATAAGATATAAAATAAAAAAAAATAAAAAAAATTTTTGGGGGGAGGGGGGATTCTTGGATGGGATGGTTGGATGGTTTCAAAACTAAAATAATAATAATAAATATTTGTGTTTTTTGTGTTGTTTTTTTTTTAAGGGGGGGTCAAGATGGGTTGGAGGTGCCGTTTGGGTGGGGGAATAAGAGTGAGTGGGGGGTATAGTGTGGGGCTGTGGTCATTAATTAGATGATCTTTCAAAAATAAGAAAAGAAAATGAAAAAAAAATGTGGGGGTGTCTGGGGTGGGGTGTCGGGGATGGTTTGGTAGAGTTTTTGTGGTATGTCAGGTAAGTGTTGTTTTGTCAAAGTATGAATCAAATCTGTTCATAAATAAATAAGTTATGGCGATTTTCGCAAAATTTATTCATTACCTTGAGAGTCAAGGTCATTCAAAGGTCAAGGTCAGATTCAACTTGCCAGGTACAGTACCCTCATGATAAGAAGAAAGTATTTAAAGTTTGAAAGCAATAGTCTTGATTCTTTATATATAAACGAATAACAACAGGCATAGCATGTTCCTTATGTTGATGATAGATAACAATGCATTATTTGTTGTAATAAACATGTTACAACAGGAAAAGCATGTTCTATATGTTGACAATATAATATTTTGCCTTGACTGTTAATTGTCATGAACGTTTAACAACAGGCAGAGTATGTTTTATATGTTGACAATAGGAAACCATGCCTTTACCGTTGTCATGAACATATAACAACAGAGCATGTTGTATAAGATGATAATAGCGTACCATGCCTAGACTGTTGTAATGAACATATAACAACAAGCAGAGCATGTTCTATATGTTGACAATAGAATACCATGTCTTGGCTGTTGTCTTGAACGTGTGACAACAGGCGAAGCATGTTCTATATGTTGACAACAAAGTACCATGCCTTGGCTGTAGTCATGAACGCATAACAACAGACGGAGCATGCTACATATGTTGGCAATAGAATACCATGCCTTGGCTGTTGTCTAGTGTGTATAACAACAATCGGAGCATGTTCTATATGTTGACAATATAATACCATGCCTTTGCTCTTGTCATGAACGTTTAACACTAGGCGGAGCATGTTCTAGATGTTGACAATAAAATATCATGCCTTGACTGCTGTCATGAACATATAACACCTGGTAATAAATGTTGTATATGCTGACAAAAAATACCATGCCTTGGCTGTTGTCATGGACGCATAACAACAGGCGGAGCATGTTCTATATGTCGGCAATAGAATACCATGCCTTGGCTGTTGTTTAGTGTGTATAACAACAATCAGAGCATGTTCTATATGTTTACAATAGAATACCATGCCTTGGCTGTTGTCATGAACGTTTAACAATAGGCGGAGCATGTTCTATATGTTGACAATAGAATACCATGCCTTGGCTGTTGTCTTGAACGTGTGACAACAGGCGGAGCATGTCCTATATGTTGGCAATAGAATACCATGCCTTGGCTTTTGTCTAGAGTGTATAACAACAATCTGAGAAAGTTCTATATGTTGACAATAGACTACCATGCCTTGGCTGTTGTCATGAACGTTTAACAATAGGCGGAGCATGTTCTATATGTTGACAATAGAATACAATGCCTTAGCTGTTGTCTTCAACGTATAACAAGAGATGGGGCATGTTCTGTATGTTGACAATAAAATATCATGCCTTGACTGCTGTCATAAACATATAACACCTGGTAATAAATGTTGTATATGTTGACAAAAAATACCATGCTTTGGCTGTTGTATATTGTGTATAACAACAATCGGAGAATGTTCAATATGTTCTATATGGGGGATATAATTATTGAATGTTTTTACTGAACTTCATTTTTTTATCTGGCATAACTCATGATCTGACAGACTATCGCAAACACATTTATATGGGTAGATTTCACATTTAATTTACAAATGTAGCATAGCCTCCTTCCAAGTTGGTGGATGGGGGAGTTATATAGGACTTACTATGTCTAGTTATTCTGTCTGTGTTAAACTTAACTTGAGTAGAATGTAACATTTAAATATGATGGTATTTCTAATATTTTAAATTGAGTCGCATTTATAAAATAACAAGACTAATTTAAAACCAGATATAAAAGACTGAGCATGGCAGGAGTATGCACTTCTGTGGTTGCATGTGTTATTCCACTCTAATTTGGAGGCATATATTATAATAATTGGGTACACCCACCATTGTGATAAATGACGAGAGAAGCTAAAGAAATACCAGCAGATTTTATTTTAGTTTTATTTTGCAAATAAGTGCATATATTATAAGCACAGATTATTAATGCAAGCCATAAATGTCTAGTCAACTTTGCCTTCATATAGATGTTTTACCGGTATGTGTTTAACATATATGTGATGTGTTCTATATATTTGATGATGTTTCAGTGATAAAGATAATCAAATAATTAGTTTTGATTCAATAAATTGCTTTGAAAAAAATTAATAAGATTACAAAAAAACATATTTGATTGTTCTTGAAATAATGGTGTTTTTAAACAGAGACTCAATGCTGGTTTTACAAATAATGAACATAAAAATATATTTCTATTGTTAAAGTATAATTGCTTATACTTGTCAAATTGTTGCATAATGACCGAATCAATCGATGAAAAAAGTTATGTTTTGATATTCCTATTTTATTATTATGTTGTATAGTTTGAGCATTATGACTGTATATTGTTTTGTTTCCAACAGATAGTTCGGAACAATGAGCTAAATCAACTTTTTTTAAAATGCTTTTTTTTACTATCTGTGTTATATATAATTATATAGTGTTGGCCTTAATTCTTATTTTATTCCAAAAAGGAAGTCTTTAATAAGGCGTTAACAGGAGAGAGAGTATATAGATATTTTATTGTAAAAGTTTGAGCCAAATGACTGTCTATTGTTTTATTTCAGATAGATAGTTTGGAACAAGGCCCTTATAATCTGTATTTTGAATGGTTTCTATTACTTTTGGTGTTGTATATAATTGTGCAATGATTGCCTTAATACTTTCTTTTGTTCCAAAAAGGAAGTGTTTAGTAAGGCGTTTACAGTAGTACATATGTATGGCAATGTTATAATGTAAGCCTAATGACCGTCTATATTTTGTTTCGGATAAATAGTTCGGAACATCAGGTGTTAATAAACTATATTTTGAATGGTTTATATTAATTTCTGTGTTGTAAATAATTTTATAGTTTTTGCCTTAATACTTTTTTGTTTTAAATAGGAAGTCTATAAGGCGCTAACAGTAGCATATAAATATGGTGTTTTTATGAAAAGCAAAAAAAAACACGCACTACATTTAACCCTTTACCACTTAGATACGTATTTTGACGTACCTTTTAGCCTCTTAGAAAGTTATATTTAATAGAAGACCATGCTTACTGGATTCAAGTTTTAAAGGTTTCATTTCCAACCCTTAGATACTGATGAACAGCAAACAGCATAAAACTTTAACAGACTGCGAGTTACTCGCAGGCTGTTCTGGTTTTATGCTGTTTGCACATAGCAATTTTCACTTTGCCTCTGAGTGGGAAAGGGTTAAGCTGTAAATGTTGTGATTTAATGTGACTTGTTTTGTACAAAAAGCCTTAAGAAATATTAATTTATATGCACAATATCAGTTATTCATGCATCTTGCAAGATATTGTATCTGACCAGGTCTGGTTACTTTTCAATTAAAGCTCAGGTTATAATTTATTACAAAAACATAATGCATCACTTTACAGACAACAAAAAAGACCATTTGGAGTTTGTATTTACAGTATCGTAGAATAATTTTTTTTCTGTTTTTTATTTATCAAATTAACAAATTGTCTTTGAAGTTGATATTTTACTTGAATGAGAGAAACTGTACATTATATTATCAAAACGAAAGTATTGTTAACGAATTTTGCCTTTGGACAACACTTGTTTTATTTTTATTGTTATATCTTAATGCATGTACGATATTTACTCAACATTGCAATTATCAATATTTGTGTTGTTTTTTATTAATTTATAATTCTTTTGAGTACTGTTGGTTCTGATTAACATATGTTTACATTACAACCATGTGATGTATAATGGTTTTCTAAAATCTAATATTTAAAATAAAATCAAGTGTTACATTTATTTAAAAAAAAAACAAGACCGACATAAAATACGGATAAGAAAGGCTAAGCATGCCACAACATCTAGTGACATGTGATGCAATCTTCTGCTGAACTTGTGAGACCTTTATTATTTGGTTGACATTTAAACACATGTTCGCAACAGGGAGATTTTGTATGCCCCCCTGATCGAATGATCGGGGGTATATTGTGTTTGGCCTGTCTGTCTGTCATTGTATGCATGTGTCTGTGTGTCTGTCCCAAAACTTTAACCTTGGTCATAACTTTTACAATATTGAAGATAGCAACATGAAATTTGGCATTTTGAGTTGTGAAATGTCTAGGTCATCCTTCAAGGTCAAATGTCAAATATATGGCTTCAAAGCGGCACAGTAGGGGGCATTTTTGTTTCACAAACACAGCTGTTGTTTTCTATTTGAATGGATTTTGTTTATAATTTCAAAAAAAAAGTTTGGTACTTAACAAATAAGTGCATATATAACTCAGATAGATAATTATTGAAAAGCCGTACAAATCTAGTCAGTTTTACGTTTAAATAGATGTTTGATGTTGTGTAATAAATACATTGTATGTGCTGTTTTGTTAAATATATATATGTGATGTTGTGAAAGTGAAATGTATAATGCTGAATATTAATTATTACCTAAGTTAAATTAAGCTCAATTAAAAGGTGTATACATTAGTCAAGCATATGGAATTTGTTTTGTGTGCATCCTTCCCAGACATATTTTAAAGCAAATACAAACAAGTAAACTAAAAACGCTTTAACAGCATGAACACCAAGAACACCACAAACAACTATAATATTACAATATCACCATGATCGTATTTATTGCTACAACATCTGCTGATATTCTAGCTGAAACTACCATATTATTTTACGTGAATAACAATCATTAATACATTAAAAGAGCACAAATGTTACTTCAAAACTGAACTTGTTTTGTAATGACTTTCATTCACAAGCGTGTGTTCGCTTTCCCGGCCCGAAGTCGCATAATGTGACTACCAAGATTGTGTCCATGCACTCCTTAATAATAAACTGACTAGACTGCGAATTTATTCACAGTTTTTGTAATACAGTGTCAATTCCTACGTAGTTAAGTTTTAATTGAAGATATTTAAATTTTTACAAAGATTACATTTAATTTTGATTTAGTCTCCATCTAATTGTGGCGTAGATGGTGCGGGGTGGGGAACTGGTGTACACTGGGAAAAAACACCTGTCCAGTATGTAATAACCATGCTTAATATGCTGATATCATGCCCATACTTCACCTGTTGTTATATGTTCATGGCAGCAGTCAAGGCATGATATTCTATTGTCAACATATAGAACATATTTCACATGGTGTCATATGTTCATGACAGCAGTCAAGGCATGATATTCTAGTGTCAACATATAGAACATATTTCACATGGTGTCATATGTTCATGACAGCAGTCAAGGCATGATATTCTATTGTCAACATATAGAACATATTTCACATGGTGTCATATGTTCATGACAGCAGTCAAGGCATGATATTCTATTGTCAACATATAGAACATATTTCACATGGTGTCATATGTTCATGACAGCAGTCAAGGCATGATATTCTATTGTCAACATATAGAACATATTTCACATGGTGTCATATGTTCATGACAGCAGTCAAGGCATGATATTCTATTGTCAACATATAGAACATATTTCACATGGTGTCATATGTTCATGACAGCAGTCAAGGCATGATATTCTATTGTCAACATATAGAACATATTTCACATGGTGTCATATGTTCATGACAGCAGTCAAGGCATGATATTCTATTGTCAACATATAGAACATATTTCACATGGTGTCATATGTTCATGACAGCAGTCAAGGCATGATATTCTATTGTCAACATATAGAACATATTTCACATGGTGTCATATGTTCATGACAGCAGCAAAGGCATGGTATTCTAATGTCAACATATAGAACATCCTCTGCCTATTGGTTATACATTCATGACAACAACCAAGGCATGGTATTTTATTGTTAACATATAACACAAGCCTTGCCTGTTGTTATACGTCCAAGACAACAGCCAAGGCATGATAGTCTATTGTCAACATATAGAACATGCTCCGCTTTTTTTTATACGCTCGTGACAACAGCCACGGCATGGTATTCTATTGCCAACATAGAGAGCATGCTCCACCAGTTGTTATGCGTTCATGACAACAGCCAAAACATGGTATTTTGTTGTCAACATATAGAACATGTTTCACCTGGTGTTATATGTTCATGACAGCAGTCAGGGCATGATACTTTATTGTCAACTTACAGAACATGCTCCGTCTGTTGGTATACGTTCAAGACAACAGCCAAAGGCATGGTATTTTATTGTCAACTTACACAACATGCTCCGTTTGTTGTTATACATTCATGACAACAGCCAAGGCATAGTATTTTGTTGTCAAGGTTACACATTACCTGGTTAGGGAAACACATTTCCTGGTGAAGTTAAAACATTACCTGGTTAAAGTTACACAATACCTCGTCAAAGTTACACATAACCTGTTTAATGTTACACATTACCTGGTAAAGGTAACACACTACCTAGTTAAGTTTACACATTACCTGGTTATGGTAACACACTACCTAGTTAAGGTTGCACATTACCTGGTTAAAGCGTGCAGCCACATGCAGGGGAGTCCAGCCATACCAGTCTAGCCTGTTCACATCCACATTATATTTGAACAGGGCTTTCAGGCAGCTTCGATAACCATTGGCTGCGGCAATGTGCAACTTGAAACAAACAACAGATAAACTGATGAGAAATGTAGTACTGATTGATATCACAAACACTGAAGGTCTTCAAAATTTGAAAATATAGAATTATCTTTACAACAATACCCATGGACACACAGATTTTCTTTTCAATTGGCTTATAGAATAAACAAAAAAGTTAATAAAAAAAAATTGCCTTTATCAGGATTTGAACCTGGGACCTCTGGAAGCAAATGATAACATAATGCGCCACAGACGCTTTAGTATACTTATGCAAAACATAAATATGTTAGTGCTGAACATATTTTTCAAATTAATAACAAACATCTTTCATATTTTATTTTATCCATTTTGAATGAAGATTATCTTCATTAGTGATCGAACATAGTTCAACATTTTTCTTCTTCAGAAGTGGTATTTCACTTGTTTGACCATAACTTATACATTCTTTTTTTAATCTACAACAATAATTTTGGAATTCGTCATTTTACCAAACTGTGAACAAGTCAATTAAATACTTGTTACTAAAGCTTGCTAACATTACCCTAAACTATTGAATTCTATAAGCATCCACAATATGCTGGGATTGTCACTACGTTCAAACTTAGCTGTCTTGGTGTCCATGTTGAATGGGATACATGTAAGTGGCAATTTATATAAGTGAAATAGTCATTTATCAATTTAAAACAATTTCAGTATGTAAACTTATCCATTTCCATAACCTTACCTACATATGTTTATGCATCAGTGTCAGCTGAATATTGGCAAGCTTTAGCAAGTCCAAAAAACAAAACAAAAAGCCTTGCACATCTAAATGGAAATGACATATTAAACGTTTTAATTTAATCGCTTAAGACATATGGAAGTAGTTTGCTCCATAAACTTATAGCATCTTATGCAGATAAAAAAAACAGACCGACAACCAAACTGTAAAACTTGAATTTGAGTTGCGTTTTTGGAAAACTGGGCTTAATGCAAGTGCTTCAAGTATCAGAGTACACTGCAACGCCGATATATCGCGGTTGGTGGGGTCCAAAGATCTCGAGCGCGATATATTGGGCGCGCGATATAACTCGGGAAATGTCTTAGACTTAATTGCATTGCGGTTAATTTGTCAAATTTCCCCAATTATTTCATTTTATATACGGCGCTGCTACATATTTGTATAGTTATAATTGCAAACCAATTCTACAATAAACATTTTCATAACAACATACGCATCTGTATTTATCAAATAAACCAAAATGTAAATTATATTTTTTATTTTTTGTACACTCGCTCGCGAATCAGCTTAAAAGAAGAATTCTTGCCGTAAAAAACGTAAAAAATATCATTGTGCATAGTTTCGAATTTATCCTTATAATTAGTCCTAATGAAGGAACTGAAACAGCGTAACGGTAACAATACAGTGTGTTTGAATTATATTTTATTAAGAGGAAATGTCAATGCCACATAACTCGCGAGATAACGCGGTACTTTAGTTGAAATTTAAAACAAAACTTTTAATGGAAATTATATTATCTCAATGTTATACGCGCTAAAAAGAAATTATTAACAAATAAATACACCCACACCAATTTTCGCGCGCTTTTTATCAGGACAAAGAAATTCATGACCAGTACCGAAATCTAACTATTTATATACAAGTAAACTGCCATTATTACCTCTGCATTGACACTAATTGGTTATTTCTTAAATGTTAAAAACAACCCAAGCCGCGTGTAAACAACACTGTCACTAATAGACTTTTTCACACTTCACTGCGTGCCATAATAAGCCGCGAAATATAGGGTGTTAATACTAGCTAGAACCGTTTTTTTTGCTTAAGTTAGCAAATTCTCATATTAAAACATGTCATTTAGTGATCATGCTCGTGGGATTTTTGGAAGCCATAGCCAAAACGCGATATATTGGCGTTGCAGTGTAGTGTCCGCGCAGGCTAATCTGGGATGAAAATTTCTGCATTGATAGGGTTTTTGTAAGTGATTTCCTGTTAACAAAAAATACCATAAAAGCAGAAAGTGCCGTCCCTGATTAGCCTGCATGGGCTAATCTTGGATGACACTTTACACACATGTATTAAGCCCTTTGTTTTTAGAACAACCTCTTAAACATCCAGCCCTAGAGTCATACCAAGCTAACCCCCTCTTCATTAAGCTGGTTGATGTCTGCGGCCAGTGGCAGGCCCTTGATGTTGTTTAGCATGTCCCGGGGACGTATCTGGCGATGCTGATGCAAGCTGTCCACTGTCATACCTGCTATGCATATGACAATATGAACCCTTTACCACTCTGTTATTCACTTTGATGGCTTTGTAGTAAATTAAAGACCTTTCATACTAGATTCATATTTAAAGGGCTTCATTTCAAACCCTAAGATACCAATAAGCATCAAACAGCATTAAACATCAACAGGCTGCAAGTTACCTTCAGGCTGTTCTGGTTTTAGGCTTGCTGCATAAAGCCATTTTTATTTTACTTCTAAGCGAGAAAGGGTTTAGAAATCACCTTAAACTGTTAATGAATATGACCACCGGTAACATACCAATCTGCTCCAGGTGTCGTTGCATCACAGATTTCACCTCAGCACCTTCAGCTGCCAAGTCAAGAGGAAAGAAGCCGTCAACATCAATAGCAGCCACATTGGCACCATTCTGAAATTGTAAAAATAACGGCTAATCAGGGACGACACTTTTACGCACATGCATTAAGCCACTTTTTCCAAGTGCGAGGCTCACATGCATGTGTATAAAACACTTGAAGCTGTCACAGGCTTTGAACCAATCAATGACACAACTAGAAAATGCAAGAAACTACTTTTTTTTATGGGTAAACATCAGGTAGACTATGGCAAATTCATTATAATGTAGCATAGTTTTGCACATTAATGAATCTGATGGTACTTCTGGTTTAATTATGATAATATTTACTTCAAATGCAATGTTAAGGCCAGAGATCTAAACAACAGGGGCTACAACTTGACAAGAAATGCCTTCCCTATCCTGAATCAAGTCTATTTTTGTAATTTAACACCAATTAAACTTTTATAACTCAATTATTTTTAGCCCTCTTGCTAAAACATTGCTATTTTTATAATCAAATTATTTTCTAGTATGTCCAGACCAGGCCTTTTGTTGTGCCAGACATGGGCACTGCTATTAATATTGAGCGTTAATCTGTGGAATAAATCAAGAAGGTACTGTGAAAGCAACTTTATTTGTCAGACAATAATTATTTTGAATTCTTGTTGGTTTGATCAAACACAAAATCAAATATTCAATGAATGATTGCAAACAATGTCTTATAAATCTGACATTTTCAAAAATGCACAAATTTAAGGATTATGTAAATTTTACATATCCACATAATTTAATCTCAACAAAATTTAATAAATCCAGTCAACTCTGCTTGTACCGAGATTAAAAGGTTTATAGTCCATTAAAAATAATATTGTTCTGAGTGTTAAAAGTTTATAGTCAATTCTAGAAAGATAAAGCTAGCGTAAGATTGATCATAATACATGTATTACAAATGAAGTGGTTTTGAGTGAAAAAAAAACACCTTTGCATTCACAACAGCTGATGTCCGATTAAAATGCATTTAAATATGTTTCCCTATACTGGAACTTTAAAATCTAGCGCAAACATGGGCAACTCATTTCTCTGTGACTCACATTTAGTAAGAGCTGTGCCACTTCCACACTGTCACAGGAACATGCTGTGTGTAACGGCGTCCACCAGTCGTCATCGACAACATTCACGTCTGCTCCACTCTGTACCAGCATGTCTGCTGCAGACACGTTGTCCTCCATGGCGCACTGTCAAGCAGAGAAGAAGGGCGGTCATTAAGGGGAGATAATTAACCCTTAACCACACAGAAGCAAAGTGGAAATGGCTATGTGCAAACAGCATAAAACAAGAACAGCCTGGGAGTAACTCGCAGTCTGCTCATGTTTTATGCTGTTTGCTGCTCATCAGTATCTAAAGGATGGAAATTAAGCATTTAAAACTTGAACCTAGAAAGAAAGGTCTTTAATTAAATTTAACTTTCTAAGGGACTACAAACCCCTCAAAATAAGTCTCTAAGTGATAAAGGGTTAACAGACAATATGAGCCTCGTTCTGACAAAACAGGGCTTAATGCATGTGTGTAAAGCGTTCTCCCAGATCAGCCTGTCCTGTCTACACAGGTTTATCAGGGACGACACTTTCTGCCTTATCTGGATTTTTGTTTAGAAGAGACTTCCCATACAGGAAAAATTCCATAAAATGGGAAAGTGTTGCACGGGCTAATCTTGAACAACACTTACACAAATGCATTAACCCTTTCAGTGCGGGAACCGAATTTTAAAGGCCTTTGCAAACAGTTTGGATCCAGATGAGACGCCACAGAACGTGGCGTCTCATCAGGATCCAAACTGTTTGCTATTCTGATACAGGGGTGTCAATTGTCCCCAATTTGAAATCCTGAAAATTAAGCCGTAGGATAAAGGGAAGAGAGGGCCCAACCCCCCGAGCCCTAGCTTATTGTTCTTTTTTTTAATAGTCTTTCTAGGTGCAATTTCTGGTGAGTACAAAGGAAATATTATAAACCAAACCATCTGTAACACCGCAGGTGTATTTGTCATTCTAAACAAATGATATTAAGAACTCCGAAATTAAATAAAAATCGACAAACCAGCATATTTGAAAAAGACTGTCCGAAAACATGTCGCGATACATCATTTGCAAATGAAATAAAATATGCATATCGTTTGACTGCAGAAAATGAAAACCAGTAACCAGTAAACTAGCAAATACGCAGTCAATATATAATTTGATTAACATATTGTTTTAAAATATGATATTGCAGTGCTTTACTTAGCCAGTGACTGCTCATGACAGTGCCAGCCGCTTACCAATCAGAAATCAATAAATAAAATCGGTACCAAGCGCAAATGTCCGGAATGCCTACGATGCCATAACAATATTCGTTCTCAAATGATCCCGCACTAAAAGAATTTTGTCCCTACCCCCCCCCCCCCCCCCCCCCCCCCCCCCCCCCCCCCCGCCTTTAACAAACTCATCAGATTTACATTCACCTCAATATCAACCCTGGACGGCTCAAATCCGGATTTCCGGAATAATCCGGAAAATTGACACCCCTGTGATAGTATTCTTTGAAAAAATAGAAGAAAATGCTAATTTTAGAAATTCGACATTTTAGCAGACGACAAATTTCCCAGCATGCAAAGGGTTAAGCCAAGTTATCTCATAAGGAGGCTCAATGGACAATATGAATATTAAATAAGTGTTACATGAAGAGAATTTGGTAGAGCGAAACTAAAAAAGCAGGGTCCTGTGCCCTGTTCCTTTTTTGCCACGGTTACCCTTCTTGCCCCTTTATGTTTGGCAACACAAAATAGAGAAAATCTGTTGAAATGAACATGTATATTTCAAAACGATTTAAATTAAAAGCTATCCAGTCTAACTTTCTGATTCAAAAAACTCTATCAATCAAACTAGCATAGTTATATCTATTGCAGACATCCTTAAACTGTACCTTGTGTAACAGCGTGGTCCCATTGCCAGTGAAGAAATTGGGATCACCACCTTCCTGTAGATGCTTAACAACTGAAAAAAAAACATAATATAGATACAGCTACAAAGACATAAATCCAATGCCTGAAGTGTGTTATGTCAAAGGCTGATGGTGAAGCAACCAGGAAAACTGCATGTCCTATATTTTGGCTTTTTATCAACTGACATGTTCAAATATTGCCCTGTCCCAGTTAGAAGATAAGCCTCAGGGCCATATAAGCAAAGATTGATACGGCCATCTTGGATCGTACTGGATCAAGATCTGCCAATTGCCAAATTAGCCAATGGCTACAAATAAGGAAATTTGGCTACAAAAAAATCCATCTGGCTACAAGGATTTCAACATAATAACCCATAAAATATCCTTAATAATAAGAATTCCGACATACATTGTAAAAAGTTAAATTTGGCCACAGAAAATTTTGAGCCAGAGGGAGCCCTGCAGAGCTACGTTCTATTACGGACCAAAAGGGGAGAGACAGGGATAACCCAAGATAAATACGTACCAGCAGAACGTCAACACATACACTAAAGGACCAACATGACAATAACATGGACAAACATGGCAGCGATATGGACTAAACACAATCTGCCAGTAAAAATGTGCCTTCCAGTTTCCAAAACATTGTCACGAACAGTATCCACTACTGATGAAGAATAGCTGCATCAATAAGAAACAAGCTCAAGGTCTTGATTCCGATCGCCATCATCTTCACAAGTAGATCAACAAGCATCAAAACCACCTTCAGAAACTGACGCTAAAAGAAAACAAAACAAAAGATTATTTTTCCTTCCACAGGAACAGGAGGTCGACATGGCCAATTGGCTCATTAATTTAGAAGAACTCTATGCGTACAAGAAAAGCATAAAGGAATACCAAAACACTGCAAAGAAGAAAGATTGCTGAAATTCAAAGGCAGCACAGTGTAAACTGGTATCTGGACCTATGCTGAAAACCTGTTACAATAGTGTCAGACAAGAAGAGCGGCTCAGCAACAATGGACATGACAGACAATTCCACCTGCCTAATGCTGGGCGATGTTCTTCCAATCATCTGGTGCATCAGGACAGGCATTGCAGACATGATGGATGATCTTGGAAACAGCGCTTTGTGTGACTCTTAAGCCAACCATCAGAGAGTGGTATCTGTCCCCTGATGCTAGGTACAACCATGTTATTGACAACTTAATCGTAAGCCAATCATCAGAGAGTGATAGCTGTCCCCTGAGGCTAGGTACCACCATGTTGTTGACAGCCTAATGCCAGCTGTCAGCTTGGGCTTGATTCTGTACTCAGTGCATGTCAGGATTTCTTGGTATATCTTGGTATCCCTGCACATGATTATTAAAGAAACCATTTGGGTTTTCTCTTTTCAGTTTGTCTTTCTGCGGTGCATATCAAACCAGATCTGGTCTTCTTGTGAGCCATTTCCTGACATAGATGGTTTTCCTTTTCATTTTATTCACCGTTGTAGAAAAATCAATTTAGCGACTTCCCTATTTCACTGTTGTAGCCTTTTTTTTAACAATCAGGATACTGTTTCCAATCTAAGCTTTAAGCAGTTGAAGCTGACATCTCATCATGTTACCTTGTATTTGATCTTATCATCTCATCGCCCATTGCATCATTCATGGGTCGAACAGAAAAAGCAAATTGAATTTCACGTTGCCTGTATTTATATGAACATCCGCTATTGTCCGTGTTAAGTGGTGTTCCTCCCTAATACTCAGTCATTTCAGGGTGTTCACATCATGTAGGTCCTTGTAAGCATAACATCATCTGTGTTAATTATTAGTTGTTCTTAAGTGATAGCCTGTGTTTTCTCCATGTTTACTGTGTTTGCACCGTCTTCTTGCTTAGTAGCTGTGATGGTAGCAATAAAATCAAACTGAACCAGCTTCTCCTGTGTATCAGCCGTGAAGGGTTTGGAGACAATCGTTAAACTGCCGTCATGGTCCTTGATGGTCCTGGATCTGAAATTTGTTCCCGGACAAGGACACACACAAACAACCAAGGCATATAATGGTCTGTTCCCGGACCCGACGGAATCTACATGGACCATCTGGGATGCTGATTATTTTTCCTGGAACCTCACAGATCAACAGTGGTTGCAAAGAATTTGCCAGATATGGTCCGTGTTGATTTGGCATCAATATGGGACTGGGGCTTTAAGCATTGGTTAGTTTAAACCTATTTATTTCTGCTTGATTGCATCAAAAGCGTACTGCTTATTAAAACGCTCTCTGGATAGAACCAGAACTTGGTGTCTTTTGGGGGGATCTGAAAAATGCTCCCACAGTGAGGATCATACCCATGACCTCCCAGTTGCTAGTTGGACACAATATTCACATTGCCATGGCGCCAATGAAGCATTATTTAAACTTTGAAAGCACCATCTGGTGACTCAAACACTATAAAACTGCCACTGTCCATCAAACCTTCAATATTTATTTTAACCTATCTATTTAGCTCGATTACATCGAAAGCCTGAGGCTTATATGAAATTCTCTCGAGTCAATTTCGTGGCGCTAGAACCAGTGCTTGGTGCCTTTTGGGGGAAATTTAAAGAACGGTCCGACTGTGGGGATTGAACCCTTGAACTCCTTGTAGCTAGGTGGACACCATATCCACTACGCCAAGGTATCCAATATTTGAGACTGAATTGCATTGTCTAACAATGTCATATGTTTATGGTTGCTGTTGACATACAATTAGAACATTTTCCAAACAGTTTTATATGCACCTTAAATCAAACAGATTCAAACATTTGGCGCTTTTATTCTCAACAATATAGTATTGTTACTAGTCAAAATTACTTATTAATATTCTAAGCAAGAAGGTGTTACAGTCTGATGTAAAATATAACAGACAGACAGACGGACTAGCGGGCAGACGGGCTGGCTGGCGTGTGGTTGGACAGACAGGCGGGCGGTCAGGCGAGCGAGCAGGCGGGCAGGCAGGCAGACAGAAAGACAGGCAGGCAGAAAGGCAGGCATGAAGGCAGGCAGGCAGGCAGGCAGGCAGGCAGGCAGGCAGGCAGGCAGGCAGGCAGGCAGGCAGGCAGGCAGGCAGGCAGGCAGACAGACAGACAGACAGACAGACAGACAGACAGACAGACAGACAGACAGACAGACAGACAGACAGACAGACAGACAGACAGACAGACAGACAGACAGACAGACAGACAGACAGACAGACAGACAAAAACACAACAACACAAAAAGAACATGTTTTTGAGTTGATTATTCTTCATAAAGTAACATACTATGTCAATATTTGAACTGAAATTTAAAAAGGTAAGTATTTAGAAGCTCTAGGTTATGTAAACAGATCAATTGAATGAAGATGTTTATATCATATTCTTACAGCCATATATAACATTCTCCAACAGTTTTATTGCTTTATTAAATTCAAATGGTCTTTCAAAAGCATCAAAAGAGCTAATCTTGTCTAAATTAAACCTTTCCTGAATTTGTTTGCAAATGCCCTCCTCCAGGGAGGAATCATAGAAAGTTTGTTGATATCATAAACAAAGATTTGAGAAATAACTGTTACAAATAAAGTTTGATCAAAATGCAGTTCATTTCAACAATTTGATTAGCAAGCTGTTATTTAATTCCAAGCCTCACCTGATATATTATAAAACAATCAGGCAGTATTAAACCAGGTTCATTCTCTATGTAAATAACTGTGATATGTTACAACTTTGTCTCTGTTTAACCCTTTACCACTTAGACAGGTATCTTGGCCCATTTGAAATTCCTTAGAAAATTAAATTTAATTAAAGGCCTTTCTAATACGAGATCCAGAGGTTTGAGTTCCAATCCTTTGATACTGATGAGCAGCAAACAGCAGGCTGTTCTGGTTTTATGCTGTTTGCACATAGCCATTTTCACTTAGCTTTTAAGTGAGAAAGGGTAAAAAACAGGCAGTAACCAGGTTCATCCTCTATGTAAAATCTGTGATATGTTACAACTTTGTCTCTGTTTAAACTTTGAAGAAACATCAGTATTTTCACAAGCTTTATAACTTAAATAGCAACATGGAAGTAAGATGAAACCAGATGAAACCACAGTTACAGTTAAATGAATACCAAACAGGTGATCTAGTATCACACCCAATCCTTCATGTGTGGAAACCTTATACCCATAAGTGCATGGAGGGTTTATAAGGTACTAACTTAAACATGTATCAAATATAGAAATGTTAAACTGACACAATAGTGCTAAAGATGTATTTGGTATCTTAGACTGAAGAATTATTTTTTTTATAATCTCATCCAAGCCCGACCCTAGAGAAAAACCCTGCCCCTAATTTTACTATTTACTATAAAGCTATCATCAACTCAAGAATTCCATAATCAGGAAACAACAATAATTGACTCGCTGCATTCCTTAGCTTTTAGATTTACTCAGACTAAATGTTTACAAGCCCTTTATGAATAACTGATCATAGTGAAAGATTATGGTGTGGATACTGAAGTCCAAAAGAAATAAGCTTGGTTACAAATATTTGTTGTTGGGGATTATACATGGCATTAAAGGGGCCTTTTCACAGATTTTGGCATTTTTTTAACTTATTCATTAAATGCTTTATATTGATAAATGTAAACATTGGATCATAAAAGCTCCAGAAAAAAATCAAGAAAAAAGTTAAAAAAAAGGAAAAGAACATTGCCTGGAGCAGGTTTCGAACCAGTGACCCCTGGAGTCCTGCCAGAGTCCTGAAGTAAAAACGCTTTAGCCTACTGAGCTATTCCGCCGAGTACACATTCTTGATGTATTTTATACCTTATATAAGCAATCTTCGTAGTTTCACAAAATTTAACGACAAAAACAGAACTCTCCAAATTATTCAATCGTTTCGCGTTGCAACGCTTTATAATTTTTAGGTTTTAAAATCGTCAAAAGATGCATATAATGGCTATATTAGAGCATGGTTAATGTTCAGTATTACTGTTTCCTCACAAATATCATAACTAAAACGAAACTTACGAATCTGAAACAACTTTTTTCAATTTTGTCAATTTACCAAAGCGTGAAAAGATCCCTTTAAATGTGTTTAATAAATTCTGCGAGAAAGTTGGCCTTGATGGTTACTTAAAAGCTGAGTTAAGTGTCTTCATCAACTTGTTAGCTTTATTAAAAACAACAACAACAGGTCTATGCTTTTTGTGCAGTAAGGCACAGGTGAACAAGACCTGTATTTTTGAAACACTATGCCCTCTACTGCGCTTTGAAGCCCCATCACAGCTACTTTAGAGAAAAAAAATAATTCCAAGGCCCTAGACTTCCCCAAAAATCATTGGACCAGATTGAAACTTGCACTTAATCTGTAAGTCATGTAGGGAGACTCATATACCAAAAATCGCATACATATCTGAAAGTGTTTTGCCAAAAAAACTATGGAAACCGTTTATAAGAGAGAAAATTTACAAGTCCAAGGCCCTTCACTTTTCCAAAAATCACTTTACCGGAACAAAACTCACACTTAATCTGTAGGTAATGAAGGAAGACTCACATACCAAAAATCAGCTCACTATATGAAAGTCTTGCATAAAAAACTTCAAGAAAACAGATATTATAGAGAACAATTTAAGTCCAAGGTCCATAACTTCGCCACAAAATCATTGGACCGGAGTGAAAATCACACTTCATCTGAAGGTCATGTAGGTAGAATTACATACCAAAAATCAAGTAAATATCTGAAAGCGTTGCAAAAAGCCTCCAGAAAGCAGAAAATGAAGTCCAAGTCCCATAAATTTGCCAAAAACCAATGGACAGGAACAAAAATCATACTTTTATATCAGTCATGTAGGTAGACTCACATACCACAAATCTGCTCATATCTGAAATTGCATTAAAAATCTCCAGAAAACGGCTATAATAGAGAAAATATCTAAGTCTTAGGCCCATTACTTTGCCAGAAATCAAAGGACCAGAACACATTTCACACTTTATCAGTAGGTCATGTAGGTAGACCCACAAACCAAAAATAAGCTCAATATCTGAAAGAGTTGCGTAAAAAACCTTCGAAAATCGGAATGCCGGAGGGAGAGACCGAAGGACAGACAGTCAAACTGCCAAATGCCACCCCTTATGCCTCAGTCACAAATAATCAGGTCGCCGGCCGATGTGTCAAATCTCCAGGCATCGGGAAGACTGGACACGTCGGAGCCGTCCGCCGTCCGATGAGTGACAAAGTTTAAAACCTCAGTCACAAATAGACACCGATCACTGTCCGATCAGTGGCCAACGTTTTTTTCCTTTCATCGGGCTGACGCCGGTCGATGATCGCACTGACATCGGGTCATTTTGTAGCGTCCGGATCAATTTTTAATCTCACAGTTTGTTTTACCCGACATGGGGCCCGGGAAGGAATCGAGTTTAGATCGAAAAAAGATCGGACGATCGACGGACAGTTATCGCCTGGCGTGCGCCCGACATCGGATTCATTGTACGTGTATCATAACGAGCGCTGTCCGGCCTCCATCGGGCATCGTGCGGAGGCCCTCCTGCAATCAGACGGTCGCCGGCCAATGTATATGCCCCTGTGAAATACCTTTACTTTTGCCGATACACGTTCAATGAATCCGATGTCCGGCGATCGCCGGGCAATACCTGTGCGTTGATCGTCCGATCTTGTTTCGATCTCAACTTGATTCCTTCCTGGGCCCGACGTCGGGTAAAATTTTAAGTGAGACTTAAAATTTATCCGGACGCCGCCCGATGCTACAAATTGACCCGGTTTCCGTGCAATCATCGGCCGGTCGCCAGCCCGACGAGTGGAAAAATACGTCGGCTGCTGATCGGACGGTGATCGGTGTCTATTTGTGACTGAGGTATAACAGGCAGCATAAAAAGTGCCTTCCACATGAGAATAAAATTGAAAACATCAACAGATATGTCTGCATATTTAATACTTATGTTTAGCAACTAATTGATTTTTAATTGATAATGCTGTATTTGTTTGTATGTTAATACCCCTACCAACACAGTTTGACAGGTGGTTCATTGGAGTCACTCTGTCAGTACATTGGTTGCTTTAAGTTTTAAGTGCCCTTGAAGTTAAACATTTTTAGGCAGATTAGCATTGGATGTTCTAAGTTTGTTGAGCAAACTATGGAAACAAAATTTAGTGTTTTAATATGAAAAACTGTACATTTGCTATTTAATGCAAGGAAAGCCTTCATCGTGTACATTATTTGGAGAAGAATGTACCTGTTAAAATAATCAAATAAAATAACTAACCAGCCGCCATTTTTTTAATCAAATCAGGATATGAATCTACAAGGTTATTTTCTCTTGCTTAGATAAAAGTAGCCTATTTAAATGCATCCCATAGTAAAATGTGTGTGCGTGTGTATACATTTCACAAATTTAGCAGTCATAACTGAATAACCATGACCAATTGTAAGATCAAATTGCAGAGAAAGTCTTCCTTATCGATGTGGCAAAGCCTGTAGATTTAATCATTGTTAAATGTGGCTTATGTAGAAAGTAAACTACCAAATTATAAAAGTAAAAGCGCAGACATCCTGAAGTAATGAATGCACAGTCATGTTTTATCAAGTCTTTACATAGCAAATTGAAAGTTAACGCGAGGATCTTGTTCATCCTTGCTTGATTTTGCAAGTTCAACAGAAAAACCTACAATATCAAAATATGTATTGTTATTTTACATGGGAAATGAAGCATGGATGGGAGGGGAGAGCAGGATAGGAGATGGGAAGGCAGGGCTTCGATGGGTTTTATGTCGCATTTGTAATTAGAAAAAGACGAAATAAAAGTTTGCAGCATAAATACAACATTTAAGAACTGTTCTGAATGTTAACCTCTCTTTATACATGTTGAATAAGTCAATAGGTAAACTCCTTACCAACAAGAGATGTGTTTGTCAGAAACACAATGCCCCCTCCTGCGCCGCTTTGATTTATTTTTATTTTTTTATCATTTGGCAGGTACAGATAATTATCTACCTTTAAAGCTTATTACTTCACTTGGATTAGTTTTTTTTACCTTTGACCTTGAAGGTTGACCTTGACATTTCACCACTCAAAATGTGCAGCTTCATGAGATACACATGCATGCCAAATATCAAGTTGCTATCTGAAGTGACATAGAAGTTATGAGCTTTTTTTTGAAACCTAAACGCAAAGTGTAACAGACAGACGGACAGACAGACTGACAGACAGACAGTCCGATCACTATATGCCCTCCTTCAGGGGCATACAAATTGTAGTGATCAAAATCTCGAAGCATAATCCAGCTTTTGACTTGATGATTTCACTTTCTTCAAAACTTCCTGGTTTAAAAAATGGTCATTATAAGACCCATAAACACTTGACAGTGTTTTTGTTTTGCTTTTAATTTGGGAGCGGTACAGGGAGCCATTCCCAATCAAAACAAGTGTATATTTTTCCTCAACAGGACCTAAAAATTCCCAATTGAATGTATCCAAAAAATAAAAAACAATATTGTTTAAAAATAAACCTCAACATTTTGTTAATCTCCAATCAAGATCTTTAAGTTGAACCCTAGTAATTTTTTTGAAATTACTTTAATACTCAATTTTGAAGTATTTCTTAATAAAATAGCAACAACACTAGTTTTCATGTGTTGTGTATCCGAACATTCACAATTCAAATAACCAATTAAAACTACAATTATTAACATAGCAAAAAAAGGGTAGGTAGGTTGGCTGAAGTTTTTTTCTGATAAATTGTATCAAATTATTCCCATGGTGAATTAAATGTTAGTTGATCTGTTTAAAATCAGATTCACCTGCATGTTCTGCTTTATTATCTTTGTCACTCTATGCACTTGACTGTAATGGCATGTTAGTGAAATGGTAGATATTGAAAGGTAAACATATTAAATATATTAATTAATCTTAGTTAAATTAATCAATAACACTCAAGTTTGTATGTTTATAGATCCCTATGCGCTCTTGGGTAAAACACTTATAATTAAGGCCATTGCAATTTACAACTGGCATGTAAAATATTTCCCTTGTACGGAAGTCTTAAATCGTTACGGTCTTTTGCCATGTCTAAAGTCATATGATTAGTTTAAACCTATTTATTTTAGCTCAATTGCTTCAAAGAAAACAGAAGGCTTATTGAAGTCTATTTCCTGGGTAGAACCAGTACTCTGTGTCTTTTAGGGAGATCTTACAAACGTTCCCATTGTGGGGATCAGACCTAAGCCCCCCTGTTCATTAGGCAAACACTATTTTCACTACACCACGGCGAGCTTTAAACTCTTTTACGACATTACCTTGAAGGTCATCCCCCTCATCAATGGCATTCTGTAACAGATGGTCCGTGGAGAATCTCACGTTGGCACGCTTCTTATTAGTCTTGCGTGGCTCCAACTCACGACCCCTCTCTGAGTGTATGAACGTCACATACTTCTCAATCTGAAACACAAATATGTGTGCCAATGTTTTTTTTTCACCATTTAGGGAATGTGGCAAAAATGTGCGACCTTTTTTACTTAAATTGGAAAATTACTGATGTTGTTTTGCTAAAAAACACTTTAAAATTGAGAATACAAGTGTTTTCAGTATTACATTTTCTAAGGTTGAACTTATATGGATGGGAGAATAAAATATTGAGATCTAAAAAAAATAATGTTTTTTTAGCTCCATGTGGGAAAAATATAAACGTTTTTCCATTGGGAATGGGGCCGATTACCAGACCTGATTTTAATTAAAAAAAACAATGTGTGCTCTCTAAGACTTGTAAATTCATGGAAATTATCAATTATTACAGGCTTAGTGTTGGAATATCAATAAACAATGATAATATACTAACAAACAAGACAACCATGATGCCCCTTAAGTGCTCCACTGAGTTCATGAACATCCATTAGAGCCAAAATTAAACATGGGCTTAAATTGATACCCCCCCCCCACCAAATAAACTAAATGTTTATGGATCCATGCAAATCCTTTGATATATAGTATAATCATTAAGTGTAAGGTAATAATTAATAGGTAATGATTAAGTGTAAAATAATTGTTTTTATGAATTGCAATTCTCCCTATTGATATCTACACTACCATGAAGTTTCATGTTTCAATCTTGTGGCCTATATGAGATATAGCCTTGAAAAGCATTCAGTCCCCATCATACAAAAACAACAGTGTGCAATAACTCTTAGTTAAGAAAGTGCTGGGTTGTGGTTCTTGTGCATTGCACTTCTTCCCATAGATTTATAAACACCCATGAAGTTTCATGTTGAATTGTTGTATCTGGGACATAGCCCTGAAAAGTTCCATCATACAAAAGCAACAAAGGGCATTATCTCTTAGTTACAAAAGAAGAGGGTTAATATCAATACACCCATGAAGTTTCATTTTGAAATCTTGCATGGTATCTGAGATATAGCCCTGAAACAATGCATCATACACAAAAACAAAGGGCAACAACTAGCTCTTAATAAAGAAAGTGTATGGTTATGGTTCTTGTGCATGGCAATTCTCCCTATTGATATCTAAACACCTATGAAGTTTCATGTTAATATCTTATATAGTTTCTGAGATAAAGCCCTAATAAGTTTTGACCACCAACCAAACACACAGGCTTCCGGGTAAGGGTATTCAACCTGAGTCGCCTAGGTGAGTAGCGCGTGTTACAACCACTGTGCTAACTAGACAGCCCATCTGACTATTAGTCAATAACTGTAACAGGGTGCAAGATTATGTGACTTTGTGGGGTTCCCAATTAAACTTTAATGGATGTAAACACAGCGATAAGTAGTGCTTGAGATATTTGAAAAAATAAAGTTCTTAACTGTGTGTTTACATTCTTTCCAGCCCGTTTGTAAACCCCTGAAACCCCCGTTGATCCTGCACCCTGGTAAAACATGTATCATATACCTGCTTCTGTCTGATCTGCTTGCAGACTTTCTGACGATGCTGCAGTGGCAGCTCTGACAGAAAACTCTGGTCCAAGTCCATGTTTCATCAATGGCGATTATTATGTATGTGTCTCAGTCATATATGTCTGAAAATATAGAAGTTTAATAAATGAGACATTACTGTGATTTGGGTGGAACCACCAGTCCAACTTGTAGCGCTATACATGTACATGGGTTTTATGTAAGTATGAATTTGTTTCCGTTTCTTTTAATTTGTTTGATTTGTGGTATTAAATGTCGTTGAACTATAACATCTACCTGTTATACATGGGATCTGTAATTCTTTTTAATTTGTTTGTTTGATTTGTGGTTATGTCGTTGCACTATTACATCTACCTGTTATACATAGGATCTGTACACTTATGTACACATATTAACTCTGTATCAAATGTATTTTACATGTATAATAACATAATACATGTATTCGGTATGCGTTTGATGATATATATTTATTAAAATTTATATAAAGTACACTGAAGAAATTAATGTGTGTCATTTAGAAGAAGTTTGATATTTATTACGTTCATGCAAATGTTCAAACAATACCTCAATACATACCTTTTTGCTTTTTTAAATAGACCGCCGATCTATTGGTGTACTTTAACTGTTATTCTGTCAAACTCTCTATTGACATAATTCAGAACAATTTTCAATTCACTAGATTGCACATCAATAATTCATTGAAACAACACAATTATTTAATGTCAACTACTAAAACATTCACAGAACATACATTGCATCACACAGAATTTAACTTAAACTTAAGATCAAATTAAACTTTATTCCATTTCTTCGGAACAGCAAAACCATTTTGCTGCTGTATACACGAAATGTACCTGCATAAAGAATGTAAACATTAAACTAGGTAGAACCCAGTTCAAAACGAGACCAAATCGTTCCGGATGACTGAGCCGATTCTTCTGCAATGTAATTTCACACAATCTTTTGTCACGATTTCTATCGTTGTGCTGGATAATCTTGTCGCTTTAATTAGTAGACGCTAAAGTCCGGGCTTAAGTGAAGTTTGAGATCCCCATTTTCCTATGACTAACATAAACTGGTCACGATATTTTAAAGCACAACGTACGTGTGTACGTGGGAGTTTCGAAGTTTATAAGATACTTCCGCGTCTGAGTCTGTATTATGTGTAGACCCGGATTGTGTTCTAGAACTCCAACCTAATGAACTCGCTAAACTCACAAAAGTTGGAACGCATTTTGAATTAAAGCTACAATTTCCAGCTATTTAGTCGCTACTGGAAGATTGCTTAAGTAAAAGCGCGTGTACCAACAACCATTGTGCTAACTGGCTACCCAGACAACCTTTTAAAAAGAACAATTTAAAACTTAAGTAATATACTTAATATTGCATGATTCAAAAACGCATTACACACTATTACTAATACATTATTATATCGCTTCTAATTAATTAAAACATTAATTAAATACTGTTATTAAAGAACATTCATTCCGTTGTATACAATTTATTGTGTAACTTGAACACAGTTTTATATACACATTTTCGAGTGAAAGGGAAGCATATTAGTTACATCAAGTAAAACAGATTTAGTTAATTTCTTGTTTAATAAACATTTAACCAATATTTAAATTTACTTAAATCGAGTCGGTGTATGTTCTTGTTTAGAAAAACACTAACTCACTTGTTTCTTCTAATGAAACATACTTAAATACTGGCTATTCCTTTTTGTTAAGAAAAACACTATCTCAATATTTCCATAAAGTGATATAGACTAAAGATATATATTGTTTGGTTTACAATAACTCAATATTTCGTTGTAGTGATATATGCTCATGAACCTCAATTTACATGGAGTCTGCAGTAAAACTACCCAAATGTCGCTGGTGTTTAGTTGGTAAGATTTATTGGGAAACTACGGAATCCGGATAGAGCCAAGTTGATTGTCGTGTGTCTACCTTGGAGGTCGACGCACGACATTCTCGCGACATTCTCTCGACGCTCAATACGACGCGCGACAATCATGCGCCAATCAATATTTGAGTGTCGCATATCGCGCTGGGTTTTAGAGAAAAAAAAATCGCAGAAAATATTGGCTGTCGACTGATTTGTCGAGCGTCGTATTGAGCGTCGAGAGAATGTCGCGAGAATGTCGTGTGTCGACCTTCGAGCGCGACACTCGACATTCTCGCGACGCTCAATACGACGCGCGACAATCATGCGACAGTCAACATGATATAGCGCGAGAATGTCGCCTGTAGACCTAAAAATCACACGACATTCTCTCGACGCACGACATTCTCTCGACGCTCAATACAATATATCGAGCTAATATCGCGCAATTGTCGCTTGTCGACTAAAAACCCCTAGGTCGACACACGACATTCTCTCGACGCTCAATACGACGTGCGACAATCATGCGACAATCAATATTTGAGTGTCGCATATCGCGCTGGGTTTTAGAAAAAAAAATCGCAGAAAATCTTGACTGTCGACTGATTTGTCGCGCGTCGTATTGAGCGTCGAGAGAATGTCGCGAGAATGTCGCGAAAATGTCGTGTGTAGACCTTCGAGCGCGAAACTAGACATTCTCGCGACGCTCAATACGACGCACGACAATCATGCGACAGTCAATATGATATATCGCGAGAATGTCGCCTGTCGACCTAAAAATCACACGACATTCTCTCGACGCACGACCTTCTCTCGACGCTCAATACGATATATCGAGCCAATATCGCGCAATTGTCGCTTGTCGACCTAAAAATCCCTAGGTCGACAAACGACATTCTCTCGACGCTCATTTCGATATATCGCAGAATTGTCGCTTGTCGACCGGTGTGTGAGTAAATTTTCATCTGCAAGCAAGGTGTAATAGTAACTTTTTCAGCTTAAGGTAGCGCACCCCTAATGAATTCCCGCGATTTATTTTACGATCATTGCCGATCTTCAATGATCGGTTATTTCCGAGAGATGCTTTTTATTTTATTTTTAAACTTCGAATTTTGATATATGTTTACGTAATTCCTTTAGAATACATTATTTTCACAATAAATATTGACTTTGATCCAAATATCATCTGAAAAAATACGATCTCGCGATTTCTTCAAAGATCGACGAGCCTTTTTACCTGTTTACTTATGGATATCTAATTTAAGCTTACACAAATGTGCAGTTGGCGTGGCCGAGTGGTTAAGGTGATGGATTACAAAACTTTTGGGATCTTCCCGCGCAGGTTCGAATCCTGCCGACATCGCATACTTTTTGCGACGCGTTAGATTTCTTTTCTAACGTAATTTGATTTAATATAGCATATACCTATGTTTATTGTTAAATATGTTGAAATTTTTATGCACATCCTTCAATTTTTTTAATTAAAATACATTATGGCTAAATTGGGTGATTTACTGCTGAAAATACGAATGATGCATGTTGCATTTTCATTTTTATTTCAAAAAGTAAACGGTCAATCTGTCTATTTCTTGGTATTTTTGCTGTATATAGTGTTTCTAGAAAAACTACGTTTAAAATATAACTTTAATGATACTATTTTTTATTTTGTGACACTTTGTTTTTAACCGACTCAATTTTTACTTGGCTGAAATCACTAACATTTCATGGCGCTCTTCAATAGATAAAAATTTGTAAAAATTGAGTGTCTGTAAAAGAATACTTATTTCATCTTGTTTAAACACCTTTTAATACTGCATCAGTACACACCAACTGCATGCCCATATTTGGAAATTTGAATGAATAATGGAACTTTTATATACCCCAGGGGTGAAAATAATCTGGACAAAAGACGAGCGTGGGGGTGGTTTTGAAAAAATCGGTATATTTTTTTTTTTAAGCATGGAAAGCCAACCTACAAATTTGCATGTAGTTCAGTGAAATGATGCTGATTAAGAAAATAATTAGATTATATTTGGATATGTGCCCATTAGGGGTGCGCAATAACAAAAGCAGCAGCAACAACAATAGCAGCAGCAATAGCAGCAGAAGCAGCAGCAGCAGCAGAAGTAGCAACAGCAGCAGTAGCAGCAGCTGCAGCAGTATTAGCAGAAGCAGCAGTAGCAGCAGTAGCAGTAGTAACAGTATTAGTAGTTGTTGTAGTAGTAGTAGCAGCTGCAGTGGGAGCAGTAGCAGCAGCATAAGTAGCAGCTACAGCAGTAGCAGCAGTAGCATTATTAGTAGCAGTAGCAGCAGTAGCAGCAGTAGCAGGAGTAATAGCAGTAGCAACAGTAGAAGGAGTAGCAGCAATAGCAGTAGTAGCAGAAGTAGCTGCGGTTTTTCGTACCCATCAGTAGCAGCAGCACCAGTAGCAGCTGTTGCAGCAGTAGCAGCAGCATCAGCAGCAGTAGCAGCAGCAGCAGCAGCAGCAGTAGCAGCAGTAGCAGCAGTAGTAGCAGTAGTAGTAGTAGTAGTAGTAGTAGTAGTAGTAGTAGTAGTAGTAGTAGTAGTTGTTGTAGTAGTAGTAGTAGTAGTAGTAGTAGTAGTAGTAGTAGTAGTAGTAGTAGTTGTAGTAGTAGAAGTAGTAGAAGTAGTAGTAGTAGAAGTAGTAGTAGATGTAGTAGTAGTAGTAGTAGTAGTAGTAGTAGTAGTAGTAGTAGTAGTAGTAGTAGTAGTAGTAGTAGTAGTAGTAGTAGTAGTAGTAGTAGTAGTAGTAGCGGTAGTGGTAGTGAGAC